>NC_041392.1:261070557-261179325 GCF_002162155.2 Triticum dicoccoides
GGGGCAGGCGCGCGGGGCGCTCGGCGGCGGCCCGATCTGGCCCGGGGCGGGCCCGACAGCGGGGAGGAGAGAGAGGAGCGACGGCGCTGACGTGTTGTGCCCGGATTCGTCCGGCGCGGTGGCTGGACATGTTCGGTGTGGAAGAAAGTGTCCGGTGGCGCGAGGTAGGAGGAGCTAGGGTTTGGACTGCGCGAAAAATCGGGGAGAGCCACATATATATAGGTAGAGGGAGCTAGGAGAGTCCAAATGAGGCGCGGTTTTCGGCGACGCAATCGTGATCGAACGACCGAGATGATGGAGGAGGTTTAGGTGGGGTTTGGGCCACTTTGGAGGGGTGTTGGGCTGCAACACACGCGAGGCCTTTTCGGTCCCTTGGTTAACCGTTGGAGTATCAAACGAAGTCCAAATGGCACGAAATTTGACAGGCGGTCTACTAGTAGTAAACCAAGGCCGCATGACAAGTCTCGGTCCAAGCCGAAAACATTTAACACCCGCACACGAAAAGAGGTAAAAGGGGACATCGGGTGACATAGGAGTGCCGGATTGCAAAACGGACAACGGGGAAAATGCTCGGATGCATGAGACGAACATGTATGCAAATGAAATGCACATGATGACATGATATGCAATGCATGACACGCAAGCAATGACAAGGCAACAACAGTGAAAAACTGGAGGACACCTGGCACATCGGTCTTGGGGCGTTACAGGAGTTATCTTGGGTTATATTTCACCTAAAACCTTCCCTAAGGAATGTTGCTATTGGGGTGCTTATCAATAATCCAAGTTTCCTCCTATTCTCGCAATGAAAGATGTTTTCTTCTCTTCGTCGGTCTCAAGCAAGTAATTGTTTCGTTTGTGGCAGGTTTTCACCTCAAGTTTTTGAGATGTTTTCCATAAGCCCTCAACAAGCCTGTCCTTTTCGTTGTTGATTTCCCAACAACTGCGTTCAATCCTTCTTTCAGGATGCTCTCTCAGATTCATTTGATATAGAACATGTTGTTTTCTTCTCCGTTCTTTTCATTGCATTTTTTAATTTCTTCCGGAGGTTTGGTCATGTTGTTCTATTCAACTCATCATCTCATTTTTTGTCAAAGATCATGGTCTTTCCTTTTGTTTATCCATTCAATCGGAGTGTCATGTCCTTCATTCAGGTTCTCTCATCTTATCAACTTTTGCCTCTCTTCTCAACCGGAGTGCCGTCTGAAATCGTTCTTACCCATTGTGCCTTTCTTTCAACAGTTCCAAAGGCAGTGTGTTGTTGATTTCATCAAGTATCCTCTCATCTTGTCAAGTTCATGATTCTAATTCCTTCCATTTACAATCGGAGTGCTGTCCAAATTATATCATTCTTTTTCCTCCTCTATCTTGTTTTAACCGGAGTGTTTTTAAACTTTGTTCACCTTCGTGGTTTTTCTTTCTTTCAAATTTGTTCAACCTCTCAAAGTTCGTTGTTTCACTCGTTGTCCAAGAAGCAACTTAGTTTTACCTCTTCTCTTTCTCTCCCGTTTTCCCTCCGGTGCCATTCTAGATCTCGGGACGAGATCCTCTCGTAGTGGTGGAGTGTTGTGACGCCCCAAGACCGGAGCTTCAGATGCCTTCCATGTTTCCGAGTGTTGTTGGGTGTTTTCGTTTTGGTTCGTTGCATCATGTGCATTGCATCATGTCATCATGTCATCATGCCATCAATCTATTGCAATTCAAATAAATAAACCGTATGGATCTTCGGTCCATTTAAACCGAGGGAATTCACATAGTGATTCTCTTTATAACATATCCTCCCGATATTATGGAGCTATATTAAATATTCCATTTTCGGAATCACCCATAAACACACTTGCAAATAATCACATGTCTTTTCTGATTCGAGTTTGCTCCTCAAACTTCGCCCATAAATTCTTTTATCTTTTTCCGGAGCTCCACCAAAAATCCAAACATTTTTTGGACCTTCCTAACCCTCACTTCCTATTCGAACCATTTGAATTTAAATCAAATGAGTTTGAATTTAAACTTTGAAAAATGGCCACTCCATTTTTCTTGGATCATACGCATTTTTGTGAGTCCAGGAAATTTATCCGCGAGTCCAACTTCGTGTCCTAACCCCCCACCTTCTTTCTTTGCCTTCTCTTGTTTTCTGATAAAGAAAATAATAAGAGAAGGAAGGGAGAGAGAGCCCACACCCACAGGCCTTCTTGGGCTTAGGCCAACCTCCCACGCCGGCCGGCCTCCCTGGCCCACTCCCTCCTAACCCTAGATGGCCCGAAGACCAGCTCCTGCACCGCACTCATCTCCCTCTCCCTCGATTTGTTCCCTCGCCGCCACCAGAAGCCAGCGCCCTCGATCCCCTCCTCCTTCCTTGCAGCGCCAGGGGGAGGAGCGAGGCCCCGCGCCCGCAGCCGTCATCCTCCCTGGTCCACAGCGACGCTATCTCTTCCCTCTCCCCCTCGTCCTCCCTACCTGCCCTCCTTTCTCCAACCCGGTCACCTCGAGCTCCCGATCAGCAGGCCTGCGATGCCTCCCCACCGTCCTCTGCGACCCTGCCGACGACCAGCGTCCGTCGTGGTTGTTCCCTCCGCCGCGCCGGGCCTCCCGAGCCACCACTGGAGGCCAACTCCGATGCCCCTGCCTCGCGTCGCCGTCTTCTTCCGTCTACGCCGCGAAGTCGCTGCCCCGCCTCTGAGCACGAGCGTTGCTACTCTGATCCGTTCTGCCGCTCCTACCCGAGTCCAGGCCGCGGCTGCGCCTCCTTGCCTCCTTTGTTCCCCTCCGTCAGTTCCCCTACCGGGCTTCTCTCCACGCGCGCCTGCAGCCCTACATCGCTCCTGGAGGCACGCAGCCGCCCCGAGCTGCCTTGCCTCGCTGTCTGCATGCCATGCCCTGCTTCGCCTCGGCCTCAACCGAGAAGGACGAGCAGTGCTGCTGCCTGCCAGAACCGCCCGCACGTACGTCCCTCCGTTGACCGTGACCACCTCCATGTTTCGGTCACATACCTCCAAGATCACCACCGCTCGTGCACGCCTCTGGATTCATCCAAGCCCGACGACACTTTTGCACAACTACGCTACGGAGACCAAGACCGGCAAGTTCACACAGGAGTCCGAATGACTACTTCCACGATGATGCGAGTACAAGTACCCACGATGATGCGAGTACAAGTACCCTCGACGTGTTTTTTGCCAAGTACCACGACGACAAGTACCCCTTCGGAATGCCAAGGTGGATCTCTACCGCTGACGATGTTCCGATAAGACCATTGAGTGAACGACTACCTCCATGACGATACGAGAACAACAACCGTTGACATGCGTTTTGCCAAGTACCACTACCGTCGCCCCGAAAACGTTGAATTCGTCAAGTACCTCTCCGGAAACGAACGTGTACCACTACCGTCGCGAGTACCTCTACCGTCGTCATGTACGACTACTTCCACTACCGCCGTCACGAGAACGCCTACTTCCCGCTATGAACTTGATCCATTCCGAAAAGTCCAGCCTCGAAGGTATAACCCCGAGACGACGCCCGTGAACGAATGAATGCATGTTGGATGAGATGCCCCCTTTGTCTGCACCATGTCCGTATTGTCACTCATTTCCATGCCACTAACCCGTGGGAACTCGGTATCCGGGAGCGCCCACCATCTTTTGCACGCATCCGCACATTTCCCCTTTGCATCGGTATCTCAATCAAGTACCGGAACCTGGAACGTTGCCGTGGCACCGTTACCGTCATCGTTGCCGTGGCACCCCTTTTCATTTCCGCCACGATGACAAAATGCTTCATAATGCTCTTGTCAACTTTTAATAAACATTGCATAAACTTGTTCGTGTCATCCGCATCATGATAACAACAATTAAAATGTTTAAAATTGTTGTTTGCATTAAATTACTAATGCATATGGGGATTTACCGGGTTTGTTGTTTATTATACCCGGACCCATTTAAATTGTTTAGATGGTATAGTTTTGTTATGTATCATCTCTTGACATGGTTAACAACATTTAATATTGTTGAGTACCTAAACGAGAGAGAACTAAATAATTGATGAGGTGCTTCGTCAATATGCAACTCGTTGCATATTGAGCTCCACTTAATTTGTAGAATTTTTTGTTGCATATTGCCATGCCTATTTAAACCGGACATGCATCATACTTGTTTGCGCATCGTGCCACGCTTTTGTGATGATTGTTTACTATGTTGTTTGCTTTCTTTCCGGTGTTGCTTCTTTGGGTTAGTTCCGATAACGTCGCGTTTGTGAGGATTCGTTCGACTACGTCCGTTTGTATTCTTCATGGACTCGTTCTTCTTCCTTGCGGGATTTCAGGCAAGATGACCATACCCTCGAAATAACTTCTATCTTTGCTTGCTAGATGCTCGCTCTTTTGCTATGCCTATGCTGCGATACCTACCACTTGCTTATCATGCCTCCCATATTGCCAGGTCAAACCTCTAACCCACCTTGTCCTAGCAAACCGTTGTTTGGCTATGTTACTGCTTTGCTCAGCCCCTCTTATAGCGTTGCTAGTTGCAGGTGAAGATTGGAGTTGTTCCATGTTGGAACATGGATTGTTGTTGGGATATCACAATATCTCTTATTTAATTAATGCATCTATATACTTGGTAAAGGGTGGACGGCTCGGCCTTATGCCTGGTGTTTTGTTCCACTCTTGTCGCCCTAGTTTCCATCATACCGGTGTTATGTTCCTTGATTTTGCGTTCCTTACACGGTTGGGTTGTAATGGGAACCCCCTGACAGTTCGCCTTGAATAAAACTCCTCCGGCAAGGCCCAACATTGGTTTTACCATTTGCCACCTAGCCTTTTCTTTCCCTTGGGTCGGTCGGCTCAAGGGTCATCTTTATTTAAACCCCCGGGCCAGTGCTTCTCTAAGTGTTGGTCCAAACTAAGCGATGTCCGGAGCTACCTGGGGCAACTCTGGGCTGGCCTACCCGACGTCTGGCTCATCCGGTGTGCCCTAAGAACGAGATATGTGCAACTCCTATCGGGATTTGTCGGCACATCTGGGTGGCTTTGGTGGTCTTGTTTTAGCATTGTCGAAATGTCTTGTAACCGGGATTCCGAGCCTGATTGGGTCTTCCTGGAAGAAGGAATATCCTTCGTTGACCGTGAGAGCTTGTTATGGGCTAAGTTGGGACACCCCTGCGGGGATTTGAACTTTCGAAAGCCGTGCCCGCGGTTATGGGTAGATGGGAATTTGTTAATGTCCGGTTGTAGAAAACCTGAAACCTTAATTTAATTAAAATGCATCAACCGCGTGTGTAGCCATGATGGTCTCTTCTCGGCGGAGTCCGGGAAGTGAACACGGTGTTGGAGTTATGCTTGACGTAGGTTGTTCTAGGATCACTTCTTGATCATAGTTGTTCGACCGTGCCTTTGCCTTCTCTTCTCGCTCTCTTTTGCGAATAGGTTAGCCACCATATATGCTAGTCGCTTGCTGCAGCTCCACACCATACCTTTACCCTACCTATAAGCTTAAATAGTTTTGATCGCGAGGGTGTGAGATTGCTGAGTCCCCATGACTCACAGATACTTCCAAAACCAGTTTGCAGGTGCCGATGAAACCATGCAGGTGACGCAACCAGTGTCAAGGAGGAGCTCGATGAAGATCGTGTTCGTTATGTTGTTCCGTTTCCAGTTGATCAGTAGTGGAGCCCAGTTGGGACGATCGGGGATCTGTGTAGCATTTTGGGTAGTCTTCTTTTATTTTGGTTCCGTAGTCGGACCTTGATTGTATCTGGATGTTGTAATGCTTTATTCATGTACTAGCCCATGACGGCGCGCGTTGCTGCACCCATTTATTTTTCCAATAAAATGGTAGCTATATTTATGAATATATGAGAGATAAAACATTAAGGTGACTTGTAAAATGATTGCCACCACAAAAGAAGAGGGAGTTTGGCAATGAAGGAGTGCAATAGTTAGCCAGTAGCTTCCGAAGATGGAAAGCATGTATAGTACGAGGGAATATCTGATAAAAAAGGTAAGAATTATAGGGACAAGGTGAACCATATGTACCAAATTCTCCACTGCGCACACGATAGCAATACAACGAACAATACTTAGCAATTAATTTAATCATGTAACTTTATGTGTCTTTATAAAATGGATCTATAATAAGTTACTTAAAAAACTGTTTTTATAAGTTAAGGTTCCAACAAATACCCACAAAAAAGGGTTCTAACGTATACTGCATTACTCATATCTGTATGAACGCCTATCAAAATATGAGAAAATGAAATCACAAGTCTAAATCGTATTGATAGGTAATGTAGAGCAACCATCTGATCTACCCTCAAAGGAAAAACTACCGTTTGATCTTCACCTATGAGCAGATTTTATTGATTGTTACTATCGCCCTAGAATTGATCAGTAAGGAAGTTCTCAATTGATACATCATGGACATGACACTGGAATAGTGCCTAGATGGCGTAACTGCTGCCATTACCTCTTTTCCAAATTGAGAACTTATATAACATCAGTGTGGAAAAGAACCCCGTGACGGTCATTCGTCCTGGCACCAACACTTAATGGAAATGGAATGAAATATTGTCTACTTGAAAAAGTGAAATATATTAATACATTTTCAAATTTCCGCAAATACATGAGAGCACCAACTAGAACATATGTGATGATTGAAGGAAACTCCACAGAAAGTGCTATTTGCAAAAAAAACAGGTCGTTGGCCCACTAAAAGTACACCCATTAATCATGGACTGCATAGCAAGGAAAACTCAGTTGTAAAACTAATTCAGATGGAAACTAAAACAAAAATGAGTTTTGACTATCAACTAAGCAAAATCTCCTAGTAATTGTAGCATGGCTGGCAAAGTAGAAGTTGCTCCACAACCTTATCTCTAGATATGTGATTTATCCCTTGCTGGAGAAATACAAAACGGACCAAAAATAAAAAAGGAAACTCTAGAGAGTTGAGCCTAACTGATCTGACAAGTCGTATCTTCTTTAGTTCCTCGACAATGACTCTGAATTTTCAGTTCCAATCCATACATGACCTGGATTAGATCGAAATTAACCAGAACATATAGATATTTTTGTTTCACGACTCTTCATAAATCTGCAGTGGTATTAAGATCCTTCGTAATATTAACCTAGACAATGCATCAAATTTTGTAGAATAACAATCCGAAGTTAGTAATATCTATTTAACCAAAGCCTAATTTGGCGGTACATAACCAAGGCTCTCATATTCTTGGCGAGCTATATAATATATTCACTGGTAGAGCCTAAGCATGAGAAAAAAGAGATGTTACATGCTCGTCACATGAATATGCAAATAAAATAACTATTGCCCAGTAGAACAAATGAACTTTTTATACGCCGTTCTTATACTGTAATACACACTATAATAAAAGGTTGAAACAATAACTTGTAGGAAATATCCGCAGAGCCAGTGAAGAGATGGATCTGGTTACCAGACAACTACAAATGACTTGCATACATAGTGCAAGTCTGCAACCTGTAATAACACACTCATGTTGATCTGATATAAGTATACACATTATGAAGCTGGAGCACATATCGTCAATGTGAAAAAAAATGATTTCGCTGAAAGATAAATGGAGGAAAGTACATGGAGTATGGTCCTAGGATTTATCTATCAGCGACTCCTTTTCATATGACTGTAAGAGAGAGAAAAATCCTTCATTGCGCTTGTGGACCTGGAGTAACAAAAAAGTATAGATCAGACAGTGCCCATTTTGATACTCATCAACTCATGTTTGCCTGAAACACCATTAAATCACTCCATGAGTAATCAGTAACATCCAGATCACATATTTATTTGAATAGAGAAAGATATTATAGCCAGAAAAAGACTAATTTCTAAACTATGTTATATAGTTTTTATATCAAGGCTAACCGATCTTATAGCACTGGATAATCTTACATGAAAGACAGCTTACCTTGGATCGGCACACATGACATTTACACACGACAGATCCTCCACATGAACCGCTGACTCAAGCAGGAGATGAAGAAGCCTAGTGCTATGATGACTGCTGACTGTTGAGTGGGCGGATTGAGGCAACAAAAGATGTGAAGGGCTTCCAACAACTCGACTAACAACACCAGCAACAATTCTGGAGAGAAAAACAACATCATTGATGGGGGAGGAGGAGCGCAGGGGTACAAAATATCTGCAACATGGAAGAAGACGTAGCATCAACATAGGCAAGAAAAGCATATATACGGATATCTGGGTGTGAACTAAGGAGGATGAGGCAGCGGGATTGTAACGCACATCCACCGTCGGCGCCGGAGAGTAACGCGCCTCGACCGCCATTATTGATTGTAACTCCGCTGCTCCGACTCTCTACATCCGCGCATCAACGCCCCTTCGTATCGCCCATTGAATCCACCATCGTCGAATTCAGTCGCATCTCACTCGTCTGCTGGATCTCCCTTGCGCACCTCTCGATCCCCTTGACGACTGCGACGATTGGATCCTCTGTATCGAGCCCCCACCAATCATGCGTCTCGATTGGGGGTGTGATACAGCCCATTGGGCCTAATCAACACAAATCTTCCGAAAAAACCACCGGAGTAGCGGCCCGAGAAGGCCAGCGCTAGTCAGGAAGACTGTGCGCGCGATTTAGGTGCTATTAAGAGCGAATCCGACGGCCAAAAACGACTAAAAGTGACGATCCAACGGTTAGAAATACTGATGGTCTGAGAGGGATGGGAGGGTGCTCAGTTATAATGTATTTAAATTGTGTGAAGTGGCGATTGTAAGCCAACTATGTATCTCTTTCCCTTATGTATTACATGGGTTGTGTGAAGATTACCTCACTTGCAACATTGCTTACAATGCGGTTATGCCTCTAAGCCGTGCTTCGACATGTGGGAGATATAGCCGCATCGTGGGTGTTACATTCTCCTACTTTGACTAGGAAAGGGGGAAGACCTACTCCTACGAGGAGTAGGAATCCCCCCTTTGGGTGAGCCCCTTGTGGCCGACCCTCCTCCTCCTCCTCCCCTCCTTTATATACGGGGGAGGGGGCACCCCATAGACACACAAGTTGATTTCTTAGCCGTGTGCGGTGCCCCCCTCCACAGTTTTCCACCTCGGTCATATTGTCGTAGTGCTTAGGCGAAGCCCTGCGTCGAAAACTTCATCATCACCATCACCACGCCGTCGTGCTGATGAAACTCTCCCTCGGCCTCAGCTGGATCTAGAGTTCGAGGGACGTCACTGAGCTGAACATGTGTTGATCGCGGAGGTGTCGTACATTCGGTACTTGGATTGGTTGGATCACGAAGACATTCGACTAAATCAACCGCGTTACTAAATGCTTCCTCTTTTTGTCTACGAGGGTACGTGAACACACTCTCCCCACTCATTGCTATGCTTCTCCTTGATAGATCTTGCGTGATCGTAGGCAATTTTTTTGAAATACTACGTCCCCCAACATAATCTAGTTCACATCGTCATGTGATTTAACACCAATAGTTCACATCTTTATGTGATTAGTACCCATCGCCATGTGACTAACACCAAAAAGGGTTTACTAGAGTCAAAAATCTAGTTCACATCACTATGTGATTAACACCCAAAGAGTACTAAGGTGTGATCATGTGTTGCTTGTGAGACAAGTTTAGTCAACGGGCCTGTCACATTCAGAGCCGTATGTATTTTTGCAAATTTTCTATGTCTACAATTGTGACGCCCTCGATTCAATCGTACACTAATCATACACGCAAATATGTACGATCAAGATCAAGGACTCACAGGAAGATATCACAACACAACTCTAGACACAAATTAAAATAATACAAGCTTTATATTACAAGCTAGGGGCCTCGAGGGCTCGAATACATAAGCTCGAATACACAAGAGTTAACGGAAGCATCAATATCTGAGTACAGACATAAGTTAAACAAGTTTGCCTTAAGAAGGCTAGCACAAAAGCAACAACGATCTAAAAGGCAAGGCCTCCTGCCTGGGAGCCTCCTAACTACTCCAAGTCGTCAGCGGCCGTCACATTGTAGTAGGCACCCTTGGGGTAGTAGTAATCATCAGTGGTGTCGTCTGGCTCCTGGGATCCGTCAACTGGTCGCAACAATTGGGTATGGGGGAAAAGAGGTAGCAAAGCAACCGTGAGTACTCATCCAAAGTACTCACAAGACTTACGTCAGATCTAATCTAAGTATGCATCTGTATCAAACAAATGATTGTATCTGTGGGCTAAACTGCAGAATGCCAAAAGAGAAA
Source organism: Triticum dicoccoides (assembly GCF_002162155.2). Classification (NCBI taxonomy): domain Eukaryota; kingdom Viridiplantae; phylum Streptophyta; class Magnoliopsida; order Poales; family Poaceae; genus Triticum; species Triticum dicoccoides. The sequence goes on from NC_041392.1 coordinate 261,080,802, forward strand.
GGGGAAAGCCTAGCCTATCGAAGACTAGCATCTTCAAGCAGCTCCAAGCATCTTGCAGCACCAGAAGAGATAAGAGTAGCATAAAGTAAAGTAGTAGAGTATCAACCTCGGCCAGAGATCCTTTCTTGACTCCCTGTGAGAAAGCAATCCTAGAGCCATACTATCCATTTCTCGTAACCATTTCTCATATCCATTTCTCATCTCAAGTATGTAGTTCTAGTTGTATCGATCAGGATACAACTCCAAGTGTCCGTTACCGTAGGACAGGCTATCAATAGATGTTTTCTTCCCTGCAGGGGTGCACCAACTTACCCACCACGCTCGATTAACTCCGTCCGGACACACTTTCCTGGGTCATGCCCGGCCTCGGCCAAACAATACGCCGCAACCCGGCCTAGGCTTAATAGAGAGGTCAGGACGCCAGACTAAGCCTATGCCCCCAGGGGTCATGGGCCATCTCCCCGGGAACTCCTGCACGTTGCGTAAGCGGCCGGTGAGCAGACCTAGCTACCTCCTTCAACAAGGCAGGAGCTTACGCAGTCCAACCGGGTGTGCGCCGCTTAGTCGCTGACGTCGATTAAGCTTCGGCTGATGCATACGACGCAGAACGCCCATACAATGCCCACGTGATGGATAGTGCTATCAGGCTAGAGGCCCCTCAGATCAAATATCCAAATCGTAGTGGATTAGGAACACGCGGTAACAAGCAGAGACTCACGAAAGATGTGACCCCATCACCCCGTCTCGAGTATTTGCGGCAAGGGCTAAGAATGCCCAGCCACGCCTCGTAAGTATCTCGCGGGTACCTTCCAGGTCAACCCGACTCCACATCACTCGCTATTAAGCTCACGCGAGTACCCCTCAGGGCCGGCCCGTCTTTAGTAACATGGTTCAGTGTAAAGTCTTAGTAACCATAGTAACTGTGTGTCTAGCACTAAGGGGAAAACCTGAGGAATCACCCCCGGTGAATTCCACTCGATGTTATCATCAAGGTGAACGTAAGAGGATCCACCCTCAAGGTTCATGCTTGAGGGGTTGCACGACAAAGCCGTAACGGAAGTGGTTAAGGAGCAAATGACCCTCAATGACCTCGACCGTATAGCTACACTACAGAGATCTCATTAGGAGTGATGTAAGAGGTTCCACCCTCGGCACTCGATGGTAACTCTGTAGAGTCATACAACTGGGGGGGGGGTGATGTGCGCTGTTGGGGCCTGGACATCGATCACGTTGATCGAGTCATCGAACATAAAGCCAGGCAACTGGGACAAGGTGGGGTCACTGATGGATCTCTAACCAACCTATACTAAGTAGTTTAGGATAAGCAGGTAAGGTATGAAGCAGGTAACAACAACATGCTATGCATCAGAGTAGGATCATACAGAAAGCAGTAGCAGTTCTAATGCAGGCATAAGAGGGATAGAAATGGACGATATATGAATGCTCAAGGGGGGTTTGCTTGCCTAGAAGCTCTGCTGAAAAAGAAGAAGTGTCGTCGTCGACGTAGTCGATCACAGGGGCAACATTGGTCTTGGGGTCTACCGGAGAGAAGAGGGGGAAGAAACAGTAAATATAAAGCAACATAGCACCACAAAGCATAACATGGCAATAAGATGTGCCGGGTGTGACCTAACGTATGGCTACACGATAAAGGTGAAGGGGAAAAACAACAGGGAATGTTTTCCCGGTTCCGGACCTGTGTCAGACAGATGACTGGAGGGGGAAAGTTCCATGTTCAGATAGTTAGAGGCATCTGACAGGTATGTGGGTAGTGTATTCGGGTTCGTCTCGTCGTTCTGAGCAACTTTCATATATAAAGTTTTTCGATCTGAGCTACTTTTCTATGAATTTTCAAAGTTTTAAACATATTCTGGAATTATTTAAAATAACAAAAAAGAAAAATGGCGTCAGCATGACGTGTTGATGACGTCAGTAGTCAACAGACTCGCTGACCAGGTCAAACCTGACCTGTTAGTCCAGTGGGACCCACATGTCACCCTCTGTTAGTCTAACAGTGCATTAAACTAACAAATCTAGGTTAATTAGCTACTGGACCCCACCTGTCAGTGACTCATTGGTTAACTAATTATTTTTATTTATAAAAACATTTCAATTAACTTAATTGTGCAGTGGGGCCCATTTGTCAGTGACATTGGGATGCCCAGTCAGCAGTTGACTGGGTCAACCCAGTCAACTGGGGCCCGTGGGGCCCACTGGCAGTGAGCCAGGGGTGGGGCCCGGCCAGCCATGTTGGCGGAGGCAGGCGCCTCGCCACTGACGACGCTAGGACGCGACAGAGCCGCTCGGGCCTCATGGGAAATCGTCTACATGCGGCCCTTTCACGCGCGCGAGGGTGCGTTCGAACGGGCAAACGACGTCGCATCGGATGGTGGCAGAGGCACGACCGGACTTGGCCAGAAACGGTGTCGGCGATCGACGGAGGCGGCAGCGTGCACGGGCGCTCGACGAAAACGGAACTACGACGCGCTATCGAGCAAACGGAGAGGCGGGGGAGTATCTACACGGTGTGGGGAGTGCAACGGGCTTGAGCCCGTGACCAAAAGGTCACCTGAAGCACGCCGGCGGCGAGCGGAGGCGGCGACATGTTCAGGCGCAAGCAAAGCAGCGACTACGAGAGCTCAAGAGGCCAGGGGAGTGAGGGGAGAGGATGAGGGGCTCACCGCGCGGCGCAAGAAAGGCATGTGGGAGGTTTAGGAGTTGCTGTGCCATGGATCGACGCTGGCGAGCTCCTGTGATCCGAAGTGGAAGACGAGGCCGGGGCAGCGTTCGGGGGCGCCCGGTGTCCTGCGGATCATCGGGGAGGCGTAGTCAAGGGAGGCGGAGCGGACGGACAGGGCCGGTGGCCTTGGGGCCGCCAGTGGCCGCGGTGGAGCGCGGTGCTCGGCGGCGACAGAGCTCAATGGTGATGGATCTGAAGGGAGAGATGAGAGGAGGAGCGGACGAGGGAAGTGAGCGGGCGAGTGGGGTAGCAGAGCAAGTGGAAGGGGAGCCCGAGGCATCGAGGGGATCCTCATCCCCTCATCGACGACGAGGTGGTTCGGCGGTGACGCGCTGGCGCGCGCTCTCGGTCGGTTGAACAGGGGGAGGGGAGAGCGACCGCTCTGCATAGAGCTACTCTAGCTAATTGCTCCCACTTTCAACATGTATCCATATTGTGACTCAAAGTCATCCGGATCGGTGTAAAAAGCTTGCATCGATGTAACTCTTTACGATGAACTCTTTATCACCTCCATAACCGAGAAATATTTCCTTAGTCCTCTTAGGTAACTAAGGATAACTTTGACCGTTGTCTAGTGATCCACTCCTGGATCACTATCGTACCCCCTTGCCAAACTCATGGTAAGGTACACAGTATAGCATACTTTATAGAACCTACGGCTGAGGCATAGGTTATAACTTTTATTCTGTTTTTCTATTTTCTGACGTGGTCGGGTTTTGAGTCTTACTCAACTTTACACCTTGTAATATAGGCAAGAACTCCTTCTTTGACTGTTCCATTTTGAACTACTTCAAAATCTTGTCAAGGTATGTACTCATTGAAAAATCTTATCAAGCGTCTTGACCTATCTCTATAGATCTTGATGGCCAATATGTAAGCAGCTTCACTGAAGTCTTTGTTTGAAAAGACTCCTTTCAAATCTTCTTTATACATTCCAGAAAATTCTACATCATTTCTGATCAACAATATGTCATTCGCATATACTTATTAGAAAGGCTATAGTGCTCCCACTCACTTTCTTGTAAATACATGCTTCACTTCAAGTCTGTATAAAACTATATGCTTTGATCAACTCATCAAAGCGTATATTCCAACTCTGAGATGCTTGCACCAGTCCATAGATGGATCGCTGGAGCTTGCACATTTTGTTAGCACCTTTAGGATCGACAAAACCTTTTGGTTGCATCATATACAACTCTTCCTTAAGAAATCCCTTAAGGAATGCAGTTTTGACATCCATTTGCCAGATTTCATAAAATGTGGCAATTGCTAACATGATTCAGACAGACTTAAGCATCGCTACGAGTGATAAAATCTCATCGTAGTCAACACCTTGAACTTGTCAAAAACCTTTTTCGACAAGTCTAGCTTTGTAGATAGTAACACTACTATCAGCGTCCGTCTTCCTCTTGAAGATCCATTTAGTCTCTATGGCTTGCCGATCATTGGGCAATTCAACCAAAGTCCATACTTTGTTCTCATATATGGATCCTATCTCAGATTTCATGGCCTCAAGCCATTTTGCGAAATCTGGGCTCATCATCGCTTCCTCATAGTTTGTAGGTTCATCATGGTCTAGTAACATGACTTGCAGAACAGGATTACCGTACCACTCTGGTGCGGAACATACTCTGGTTGACCTACGAGGTTCGGTAGTTACTTGATCCGAAGTTTCATGATCATCATCATTAACTTCCTCACTAATTGGTGTAGGCATCACTGGAACTGATTTCTTTGATGAACTACTTTCCAATTCGGGAGAAGGTACAATTACCTCATCAAGTTCTACTTTCCTCCCACTCACTTCTTCTCTAGAAAGGATCCATTCTTAGCAACGAATATCTTGCCTTCGGATCTGTAATAGAAGGTGTACCCAACAGTCTCCTTTGGGCATCCTATGAAGATACATTTCTCCGATTTGGGTTCGAGCTTATCAGGTTGAAGCTTGTTCACATAAGTATTGCAGCCCCAAACTTTAAGAAACAACAACTTAGGTTTCTTGCCAAACCACAGTTCATACGGTGTCGTCTCAATGGATTTAGATGCTGCCCTATTTAACGTGAATGCAACTATCTCTAATGTATAACCCCAAAACGATAGTGGTAAATCAGTAAGAGACATCATAGTTTGCACTATATCTAATAAAGTACGGTTACGATGTTTGGACACACCATTACGCTATGGTGTTCCACGTGGCGTGAGTTGCGAAACGATTCCATGTTGTTTCAAATGAAGACCAAACTCGTAACTCAAATATTCATCTCCGTGATCAGATCGTAGAAACTTTATTTTCTTGTTACGATGATTTTCCACTTCACTCTGAAATTCTTTGAACTTTTCAAATGTTTCAGACTTGTGTTTCATTAAGTAGATATATCCATATCCACTCAAATCATTTGTGAAGGTCGGAAAATAACAATACCCGCAGCGAGCCTTAACACTCATCGGACCATATACATCAGTATGTATTATTTCCAATAAGTGAGTGGTTCGCTCCATTGTTCTAGAGAATGGAGTCTTAGTCATCTTGCCCATGAGGCATGGTTCGCAAGCATCAAATGATTCATAATCAAGTGATTCCAAAAATCCATCTGCATGGAGTTTCTTCATGCGCTTTACACCAATATGACCTAAACGGTAGTGCCACAAATATGTTGCACTATCATTATCAACTTTGCATCTTTTGGCATCAATATTATGAATATGTGTATCATTACGATCGAGATTCAAAAAACCATTTATATCAAGTGTATGACCATAGAAGGTTTTATTCATGTAAACAGAACAACAATTATTCTTTGATTTAAATGAATAATCGTATTGCAATAAACGTGATCCAATCATATTCATGCTCAACGCAAACACCAAATCTTGAAAGTATAGGGAGTGTACAATGATGATTATATCAATCTTGGAACCACTTCCAATACACATCGCCACTTCATTCTTAACTACTCTATGTTCATTCTGCAATTCCCGTTTCGAGTTACTAATCTTAGCAACTGAACCGGTATCAAATACCCCGGGGTTACTACACTAGTAAAGTACACATCAATAACATGTATATCAAATATACCTTTGTTCACTTTTCTATCCTTCTTATCCACCAAGTATTTGGGGTAGTTCTGCTTCCAGTGACCATTCCCTTTGCAGTAGAAGCACTTAGTTTCAGGCTTAGGTTCAGCTTTGGGCTTCTTCACGGGAGTGGCAACTTGCTTGCCATTCTTCTTGAAGTTCCCTTTCTTTCCTTTTGCCCTTTTCTTGAAACTAGTGGTCTTGTTAACCATTAACACTTGATGCTCTTTCTTGATTTCTACCTTCGTCGATTCAACATCGCGAATAGCTCGCGAATCGTTTTGTCATCCCTTGCATATTATAGTTCAGCACAAAGTTCTAATAACTTGGTGATAGTGACTAGAGAATTCTGTCAATCACTATCTTATCTGGAAGATTAACTCCCACTTGATTCAAGTGATTGTAGTACCCAGACATTCTGAGCACATGCTCACTAGTTGAGCTATTCTCCTCCATCTTGTAGGCAAAGTACTTGTTAGAGGTCTTATACCTCTTAACACTGGCATGAGACTGAAATACCAATTTCATCTCTTGGAACGTCTCATATGATCTGTGGCATTCAAAATGTTATTGAAGTCCCGGTTCTAAGCCGTAAAGCATCGTGCACTTAAACTATCAAGTAGTTATCATACCGAGCTTTGTCAAACATTCATAATGAATGCATCTGCTCCTGCAATAGGTCTGTCACCTAGCGGTGCATCAAGGACATAATTATTCTGTGCAGCAATGAGGATAATCCTCAGATCACGAACCAAGTCTGTATCATTGCTACTATAATCTTTCAACTTATTTTCTTTAGCAACATATCAAAAATTTAAATGGGGAGCTATACGCGAGCTATTGATCTACAACATAGATATGAAAAACTATCAGGTACTAAGTTCATGATAAATTAAAGTTCAATTAATCATATTACTTAAGAACTCCCACTTAGATAGACATCCCTCTAGTCATCTAAATGATCACGTGATCCAAATCAACTAAACCATGTCCGACCATCATGTGAGATGGAGTAGTTTTCAATGGTAAACATCTCTATGTTGATCATATCTTCTATATGATTCACGCTCGACCTTTCGGTCTCTAGTGTTCCGAGGCCATATCTGCATATGCTAGGCTCGTCAAGTTTAACCCAAGTATTCTGCGTGTGCAAAACTGGCTTGAACCCGCTGTATGTGAACGTATAGCTTATCACACCCGATCATCATGTGGTGTCTTGGCACGACGAACTGTAGCAACGGTGCATACTCAGGGAGAACACTTATACCTTGAAATTTAGTGAGGGATCATCTTATAATGCTACCGCCGTACTAAGCAAAATAAGATGCATAAAGGATAAACATCACATGCAATCAAAATATGCGACATGATATGGCCATCATCATCTTGTGCCTTTGATATCCATCTCCAAAGCACCGTCATGATCTCCATCGTCACCGTCTTGACACCTTGATCTCCATCGTGGCATCGTTGTCGTCTCGCCAACTATTGCTTCTACGACTATCACTGCCGCTTAGTGATAAAGTAAAGCAATTACATGGTGATTGCATTTCATACAATAAAGCGACAACCATATGGCTCCTGCCAGTTGCCGATAACTGTTACAAAACATGATCATCTCATACAACAATTTATATCATCACGTCTTGACCATATCACATCACAACATGCCCTGCAAAAACAAGTTAGACGTCCTCTACTTTGTTGTTGCAAGTTTTACGTAGCTGCTATGGGCTCCTAGCAAGAACCGTTCTTACCTATGCATCAAAACCACAATGATTTTTCATCAAGTGTGCTATTTTAACCTTCAACAAGGACCGGGCGTAGTCAAACTCGATCCAACTAAAGCTGGAGAAACAGACACCTACTAGCCACCTATGTGTGAAGCACGTCGATAGAACCAGTCTCATGAACGCGGTCATGTAATGTCGGTCTGGCCGCTTCATCCAACAATACCGCCGAATCAAAGTAAGACATTGCTGGTAAGAAGTATGACTATTATCGCCCAAAACTCTTTGTGTTCTACTCGTGCATATAACATCTACGCATAGACCTGGCTCGGATGCCACTGTTGGGGAACGCAGTAATTCCAAAAATTTCGTACGATCACGCAAGATCTATCTAGGAGATGCATAGCAACGAGATGGGGAGAGTGTGTCCATGTACCCTTGTAGACCGAAAGTGGAAGCGTTTAATAACGCGGTTGATGTAGTCGAATGTCTTCTCGATCCAACTGATCCAAGTACCGAACGTATGGCACCTCCGCGTTCAGCACACGTTCAGCTCGATGACATCCCTCGAACTCTTGATCCAGTTGAGGACGAGGGAGAGTTTCGTCAGCATGACGGCATGGCGATGGTGATGATGAAGTTACCGGCGCAGGGCTTCGCCTAAGCACTACGATGATGTGACCGAGGTGTGTAACTGTGGAGGGGAGCACCGCACACGACTAAGAGAAACTTTGGTGTCTCTTTGGGGTGCCCCCTCCCCCGTATATAAAGGAGGGAGGAGGAGGAGGCCGGCCTAGGAGGGGCGCGCCTATAGGAGGAGTCCAACTAGGATTCCCAATCCTAGTTGGAGTCCCCTTCCTTTTCCAATAGGTGGAGAGAGGGAAGGGGGAGGAGAGGGAGATGGAAAGAGGGGGCCGCCCCCCCTCCTAGTCTAATTCGGACCAGCCCATGGGGGGCGCGCTGCCTCCCTTGTGGCCCTTCTCTCCTTTCACTAAAGCCTAATAATGCCCAATACTCCCCCCCGGTGAATTCCCGTAACTCCTTGGTTCTCCGAAAAATAGCCAAATCACTCGGAACTATTTTGATGTCCGAATATAGCCTTCCAATATATGAATCTTTACCTATCGACCATTTCGAGACTCCTCGTCATGTCCGTGATCTCAGCCGGGACTCCGAACAAACTTCGGTCATCAAATCACATAACTCATAATACAAATCGTCATCGAACGTTAAGCGTGCGGACCCTACGGGTTTGAGAACTATGCAGACATGACCGAGACACATCTCCGGTCAATAACCAATAGCAGAACCTAGATGCTCATATTGGCTCCTACATATTCTATGAAGATCTTTATCGGTCAAACCGCATAACAACATACGTTGTTCCCTTTGTCGTCGGTATGTTACTTGCCCGAGATCCGATCGTTACCTAGTTCAATCTCGTTACCGGCAAGACTCTTTACTCATTTCATAATGCATCATCCTGCAACTAACTCATTAGTCACATTGCTTGCAAGGCTTATAGTGATGTGCATTACCGAGCGGGCCCAGGGATACCTCTCTGATACACAGAGTGACAAATCCTAATCTCGATCTATCCCAACTCAACAAACACCTTCGGAGACACCTGTAGATCATATTTATAATCACCCAGTTACGTTGTGACGTTTGATAGCACACAAGGTGTTCCTCCAGTATTCGGGAGTTGCATAATCTCATAGTCAGATGAACATGTATAAGTCATGAAGAAAGCAATAACAATAAAACTAAACGACCATAATGCTAAGCTAACGGATGGGTCTTGTCCATTACGTCATTCTCTAATGATGTGATCCTGTTCATCAAATGACAACACATGTCTATGGTCAGGAGACATAACCATCTTTGATAAACAAGCTAGTCAAGTAGAGGCATACTAGCGACACTATGTTTGTCTATGTATTCACACATGTACTAAGTTTCCGGTTAATACAATTCATTATTTCCTCTAGGGCATATTTCTTTCACTTCGTATTTTCAACTACAGTCCATCCACATGCAATTAGTATGACAAAGTCATCAAAACAGAAGCTCGCATACATACGAGGTAGCAGTATCAGTAAAATAGACGCACATACAAGGAAATAGACTTAAGTACAACAAGACAAAAGAAAAAATAGAGCATGACAACACAAAAGTAACTTTAAGTCTTTAGAGGGAAAGCAATCAAAGTCTTCACGGCATAGTACATAAGTAAATGGGAGTGAAGTGATATCATTAGTTGCTTGACACATGCTTTGTTGTACCAGTTCCAGTTGTTCTGACAACTGTACGTCTGGTTGGAGAGACTGAGATTAAACTGAGAAGAGCAAGCCTTCACCTTACTCTCCTTGAGCTAAGGTTACTTAGACCCCCACAGTCACTCAGCAAGTCTTCAAGGTAAACTTCTGAAACTTTAACAGACTCGTTCTTCAGCCTTCTACAATTGTCTACTGGAACATGACGCTTAATCGTCTGGAAGATCACAGTCTTCAAGTGTAACAAGTCTTTTGTTCACTCAAAACAAATTCTTCAGTGATGCTCAATCACTTTGGGAACTACAGTGTCCCATAAAAGTAAAACAGAAGTTTGATGAACCTTATGATCAAACTAAACACAACCTCAATAGCTATGATTAAATATTTGTTCACTAATGACATTAATGGGCACGTTATCCAGTTTTGCAAGGAAGCAACTAAAATTGTTAAGCGTAGGAGTCTTCCTAGGGTTGTTGGTGTCCTGTTATCTCCATTTAGATTGATACTTAGTGCTATCATGGGTTCTATGATAGTGGAACTAGTACAAGTGTCATTCATTTTTTCTCTTTATCAATGGTTGCTGGAGATATTTTACATTGTGCAATAGTAGAAATTGACTTGACTTTTAAACTGGTATATAAGTTCGGTATTTCACATATGGGACATTATTAGAGATATTGAAGTTATGTCAGGTAAGACTAAAGGAAATATGCCCTAGAGGCAATAATAAATTAATTATTTTATTTCCTTATATCATGATACATTTTTATTATTCATGCTAGAATTGTATTGACCGGAAACTTGATACATGTGTGAATACATAGACAAAACAAAGTGTCCCTAGTATGCCTCTACTAGACTAGCTCGTTAATCAAAGATGGTTAAGTTTCCTGACCATAGCCATGTGTTGTCATTTGATGAACGGTATCACATCATTAGAGAATGATGTGATGGACAAGACCCATCCGTTATCTTAGCATTATGATCGTTGAGTTTTATTGATATTGCTTTCTATATGACTTATACATGTTCCTCTGACTATGAGATTATGCAACTCCCGTATACCGGAGGAACACCTTGTGTGCTATCAAACGTCACAACGTAACTGGGTGATTATAAAGATGCTCTACAGGTGTCTCCGATGGTGTTTATTGAGTTGGCATAGATCAAGATTAGGATTTGTCACTCCATGTATCGGAGAGGTATCTCTGAGCCCTCTCGGTAATGCACATCACTATGAGCCTCGCAAGCAATGTGACTAATGAGTTAGTCACGGGATGATGCATTACAGAACGAGTAAAGAGACTTGCCGGTAACGAGATTGAACTAGGTATGATGATACCGACGATCGAATCTCGGGCAAGTAACATACCGATGTCAAAAGGAACAACGTATCAAGTTATGCTGTTTGACCGATAAAGATCTTCGTGGAATATGTAGGAACCAATATTAGCATCTAGGTTATGCTATTGTTTTTTGACTGGAGATGAGTCTCGGTCATGTCTACATAGTTCTTGAACCCGTAGGATCCGCATGCTTAACGTTCGATGACGATTTGTATTATGAGTTATATGATTTGATGACCGAAGTTTGTTCGGAGTCCCGGATGAGATCACTGACATGATGAGGAGTCTTGAAATGGTCGAGATGTAAAGATCGATATATTGTAAGGCTATATTCGAACATCGGAAAGGTTCTGAGTGGTTCGGGTATTTTTCGGAGTACCGGAGAGTTATGGGAATTCACCGGGGGAAGTAGTGGGCCTAATGGGCCATATGGGAAAGGAGAGAAGGGCCTCAAGGGGTGGGCGCGCGCCCCCCATGGCAAGTCCTAATTGGAAAAGGGAGGGGGCGGCGCCCCCTCTCTTTCCTTCTCCCTCTCCTACTCCCTCCCTCTCTCCCCTCTTGGAAAAGGAAGGGGACTCCAACTAGGATTGCGAATCCTAGTTGGACTCCTCCTATAGGCGCGCCCCTCCTAGGTCGGCCTCCTCTTCCCCCCTCTTTTATATACGTGGTTAGGGGGGCACCCCAAAGGCACTCCAAGATTTGTCTTAGCCGTGTGCGGTGCCCGCCTCCATAGTTTTCCACCTCGGTCATATTGTCATAGTGCTTAGGCGAAGCCCTGCGTCGGTAACTTCATCATCACCGTCACCACGCCATCGTGCTGATAAAACTCTCCCTCGGCCTCAAATGGATCAAGAGTTCGAGGGATGTCACCGAGCTAAACGTGTGCAGATCATGGAGGTGTCGTGTGTTCGGTACTTGGATCGGTTGGATCGCGAAGACGTTCGACTACATCAACTGCGTTACTAAACGCTTCCGCTTTCGGTCTACAAGGGTACGTAGACACACTCTCCCCCCTCGTTTCTATGCATCTCCTAGATAGATCTTGCGTATTCAAAGGAAATTTTTTGAAATACCGCATTCCCCAACAGTGGCATCAGAGCCAGGTCTATGCGCAGATGTTATATGCACGAGTAGAACACAAAGAGTTGTGTGCGATAATAGTCATACTGCTTACCAGCATGTCATACTTTGATTCAGCGGTATTGTTGGATGAAGTGGCCTAGACCGACATTACATGACCGCGTTCATGAGACCGGTTCTACCGACGTGCTTTGCACACAAGTGGCTGGCGGGTGTCTATTTCTCCAACTTTAGTTGAATCGAGTTTGACTAAGCCCGTTCCTTGTTGAAGGTTAAAACAACACACTTGACGAAAAATTGTTGTGGTTTTGATGCGTAGGTAAGAACGGTTCTTGCTAGAAGCCCGTAGTAGCCACGTAAAACTTGCATCAACAAAGTAGAGGACGTCTAACTTGTTTTTGCAGGGCTTGCTGTGATGTGATATGGTCAAGACGTGATGGTATATAAATTGTTGTATGAGATTATCATGTTTTGTAACAGTTATCGGCAACTGGCAGGATCCATATGGTTGTCGCTTTATTGTATGAAATGCAATCGCCATGTAATTGCTTTACTTTATCACTAAGCGTAGCGATAGTCGTAGAAGCAATAGTTGGTGAGACGACAATGATGCTTTGATGGAGATCAAGGTGTCTGTCGGAGTAATGGGCCACGGGTAGGCTAACCCGAGCCCCAGAACCTTTCAAGGCATCGGGGCAGGCTGCGCCCCTCAAGACCTCAGGACGAAGAGCCGCCTTCTGAGGAACCAACGGCAAAGGTGGCCGACTGACCACTCACGGCCGAGTCCCAGGGACGACTTCAAGGAGAGCCGACTTCTGGAGAAGTCGGCTTCGGGGAGTCGGCCTGCGACTCCAACAAACCCCATGACTTCATCAAAGGGGACGGGGCATGGGCGTGGCTACAGCGAAGCCCACCCCCGCCCCTTACCAAGGGCAGGCATGGCCACAACACGCCGTACCCCAGAAGATCTCCGTGCGGCGTGGCACTGTTGCCATGCCGGCCCTAACATCAGCACCACAGGGCCGAATCCTGCACCCACGACGGCTTGTCTGTACGGCCTAGAGGCAGCAGGCCCCACCAGTCAGTGAGACCTCGGGGACGGCAGGAGAACCACCAGTCGGACCCGTCGGGAGTCGGCCCGGGAAGGTCGGCCGAGCCCTCCCCCGGGGCCCACGCGCCATTAATCAAGATGTAATGGGGAGTGGCAACAGTGATCGCCTGCCAGGCGGCGGGGCTGTTGCCACGACCTCATGATCAAGCTCGCGTCATCAGAAGCACGGCTACAGTAATCAGCAGCCGGCAAGACCCGCCCGCGGCGGACGCGGCCTGTCGGCTCCGTACCAGACCAGCCGGCGGGGCCCGCCAGTCGGCGGGCCCCAGCAGTCGGCAGAGAAGACGGAGGCCAGAGGCACTGACGGTTGGGCCCGCGACCAGCCGAATTACTATTGTACCCCTGGGAGAGAGCTAGCCTTGCCCTCTCCTACCTCTAAGAAACATCTCAAGGAGCAACCGTGTAAACACTTGGCCATAGTGATCATGTGGAGACCCCGTAGAGCAGCAGTAGGGGTATTATCTCCTCGGAGAGCCCTGAAGCTGGGTAAGATTCGCCGGCGTGCATGTCTTCGCCTCATCTCGTTTCCAGGCACCGGCGACGTTTTACTCGCCCCCACCATGATAAGCCATCCTTTGGCATATGTTGCACCAAACCCCCGACATTTGGCGCCCACCGTGGGGCCTGGTGCACCGCCGTCCGGAGATCTGTTCTGGACGGGAACCCTTTTCCTCCCTGGCGAGCGCAGCCAGCCAGGCACGCCAGACGGAGTTTGCGCCGACGCGCTAAGCGGCGTTGAGATCGCCTGCGTGGTCAGATCCTTGGCCGAACTTGTCGGAGAGGTCCGTCTCTCCGACGAACCTGCATCCAACGCAGGAACGGGCGGCCCCAAGAACCTCCTCGCGGGCCTCCTCGATCAACTCCATGTTGTCGGCGAGCCTCCGTAGACTTGGAGTCCGTAGGCTCCACCGACCCGATGCTGGTCGACTCCGACACCGCGTGGCTCGATGCGTTCCCCACCAATGTGGTGGTCTACGACGAATCTCTCCCTCGCGCGGAGAGCAACAGAAGCACTATCACCGAGGTGCTAGTCATCAGTCATGACGAGCTTCCCGGCGGAGGAGCGCACGACTCACTCGGCGCGGTGCTGCAAGACCTAACTGTGCCCATTCCGGAAGACGCTGACGCAGAGACGTAGGAGGTGCACCGCCTTTAGCTCATTGAAGGCGCAAAGAAGCTGGCCAGCATGAGGTGCTTGTCAAAAGCCTACCTACGGAAGATGGATCGCGCCGTCGGCGGCTCGCCGGCCCCGGCGGGGCCCAGCCGCCTTGGTGCGGTCCGGCAGCGCGGCTTAGCCATCGCCAACTTGTTTGGGGCAAGCCGCCCTGTGTACGCTACACCAGCGGAGAACATCCGAGCCGCCCAAGCAGCGGCGGACGAGCTGGACAATTTCGAGGGCGAAGAACGCCGCCTCATGATGGAGTGAGTCCAGCTGCTCCTCGACGCGGCCGCCGCGCAGAACGAGGCCGGCTGCTGCATGGAGGCGCCTCAACGGCCCAACGACGACCTTCATCGAGATCAAGGCGCGACGTCTCGGACGCCGACTGGCGGCGCCCGAGGAAGAAGAGACAAGGAGCTGGCTGTCAGCCACAATTGGACTCGCATCACCATAGAGCGCGACCGAGACGGCCGCCCAAGAGCAGTGGAACGACGGGACGACTATCCGCCTCCCCCTCCCCGCAAGGAGAGGCGAGTCTCCCCGCCGCCTATTGACCATCCGACTCTCGGTGACCGCCTTGGCCGCCGAGAGGGAGTTGGAGAGAATGACGCCCGCCACCGGATCGACCGACTTCACCGATCCTTAGCGCTGGAAGAAGAAGACGAGCTGGGCCCGCCTTGTTTCGGGCCCCGCATTCGGGACGAGCCCTTTCCCAGAGGGTTCACGCTCCCAAGAGACACGCCCAAGTATACCGGCTCCATGAAGCCGGAAGACTGGCTAGTCGACTACTCCACGGCTGTCAGCATAGCAAACGGCAACAAGCGTGTCGCCGTAAAGTACGTTCCCCTCATGCTCCAGGGCATGGCCCGGACATGGCTGAACAGCCTAAAGCCCCGCAACATCAACAGCTGGGTCGACTTCACCGAAGCGTTCGTCCGCAACTTCACCAGCACATACAAGCGTCCTCCCAAACCTCGTCAGCCCTCCTTGTGCGTGCAAGGCCCCGACGAGTCGACTCGTGATTACCTCACGCGTTGGGCCGAGCTTCGGGACTCATGCGAGGGCGCGCACGAGGTGCAGGCCATCGAGTACTTCACAACTGGGTGCAGAGAAGGCACCCTCCTCAAGCACAAGCTCCTTTGCGACGAGCCAGAAACCCTCGACGAGCTGCTGATCATAGCGGACAAGTGCGCCACGGCTGACTCCTCCATGAGGGCGGAGATTCAAATCAGCACAACTGGCAAAGTGGCCCCTCAAGCTCCAAGAACTCCGGCGGCAGACGCCGGCCGGCGACAACAGCAGGGCGACCACAAGCGCAAGGCCCCGCAGCCGGCTTCCAGCAGCTGGCAGGTCGCAACCATTGAAGCCCAACAGCCAGATGACCAGCCCCCGCCCAAGCGACAGAAAGGCGGCAAGCCAAACTGGTTGCCGGCCTTCTCCTATGAGCAGACCTTGGATGGACCTTGCAAGTTCCACAGCGGCGCAAAGCCGTTGAATCACACCACCCGGAAGTGCCACTGGCTCACCAGGATCGCCAAGGGAGATGGCCTCCTGCCTCCCCCGCCTGCTGGGCAGCCGCCTCCGCCGCCGCCCCAGCAGCCGGCTGTCAGGCCAGTCGGCGTAGTACAAGACGAATACCCTGAAGAGCACGGAGCCTACATGGTGTTTACCAGTGTGGCCGATGATCGACGCAGCAGGCGGCTGCAGCGACAAGAGGTGAATGCAGTAGCGTCGGAGACGCCAGAGTTCATGCACTTGTCCGAGAAGCCCATCAGCTGGAGCAGGGCCGACCACCCAGAAGTGATGCCGAGTCCGGGCTCCTATGCCTTGGTCCTAGATGCCACCTTTGCTACAGACAAAAGAGCCGCGCGTTTCTCGCGAGTTCTGATAGACGGAGGCAGCAGCATCAATATCCTGTACAAGGACACCATGGAGAAGTTAGGAATCAAGCAAAGACAGCTTCAAAACAGCCGAACTGTGTTCCATGGCATAGTTCCTGGGCTTTCTTGCTCGCCAATCGGCAAGATCCTGATGGACGTCCTCTTTGGGGACAAAGATCACTTCCGCAGAGAGTATGTTTGGTTTGAGGTGGTGGACCTTGAGAGCCCATACCATGCGCTACTTGGCCGATCCGCCTTGGCCAAGTTCATGGCGGTCCCCCACTACGCCTACCTCAAGATGAAGATGCCCAGTTCCAGGGGAATTCTGACTGTGGCTGGCGACTACCGGAAGTCTTCTGCTTGCGCTGCTGAGAGCAGTCGGCTAGCCGAGTCCCTGGCAATCGCGGCCGAGAAGCGGCTCCTCGAGCGAGTTGTGGCGATGGTCGGCAAGCAGCCTGAGGTATCGCCCAACCCAAAAGAGTCGGAGGCTGAGGGTTCGTTCAAGCCGGCCAAAGAGACAAAGAAGATACCCTTGGATCCGGAGCACCCAGAGAGGTATGCCGTCGTAGGTGCAAACCTCGACAACAAATAGGAAGGCGAGCTCGTCGATTTCCTCCGTGAGAATCTGGACATCTTCGCATGGTCCCCCAAAGACATGCCAGGTGTACCGATGGAATTCGCCAACCACAAGTTACATGTTCGATCTGATGCAAAGCCGGTCAGGCAGCCCCTGCACCGCCTATCAGAAGAGAAGAGAAGAGTTGTCAGAGAAGAGATAGCTCGACTCCTAGCAGCCGGCTTCATTATGGAAGTGTTCTTTCCAGAATGGCTAGCAAATCCGGTCCTGGTACTGAAGAAGAACAAGCAGTGGCGAATGTGTATTGACTACACAAGCCTCAACAAGGCCTGCCCCAAGGACCCATTTGCTCTGCCAAGAATCAATCAGGTGATAGACTCCACAGCCGGATGCGAGCTGTTGAGTTTTTTGGATGCATACTCAGGATATCACCAGATCAAGCTGAACCCGGCTGATAGACTGAAGACTGCCTTCATCACGCCGTTTGGAGCCTTCTGCTACCTCACCATGATGTTCGGCTTAAGGAATGCCGACGCCACCTTTCAGCGTTGTATGCAGAAGTGCCTCCTCAAGCAGCTCTGCAGGAACGCCCACGTCTACGTAGACGACGTGGTGGTAAAGACGGAAAAGCATGGAACACTGCTGGAAGACCTCAAGGAGACCTTTGAGAACCTGCGCCGATTCTAGATCAAGCTCAACCCCGAGAAGTGTGTCTTCGGAGTACCAGCCGGCCAGCTCCTTGGCTTCCTGGTCTCTGAACGCGGCATAGAATGCAACCCAGTAAAGATCAAGGCCATTAAGAGAATGGAGGTACCCAGCCGACTGCTGGACGTGCAGAAGTTCACCGGCTGCTTGGCGTCCATCAGCCGATTCATCAGTCGGCTGGGCGAGAAAGCTCTCCCCTTATACCAACTCATGAAGAAGACCACTTTTTTCGAGTGGAACCATAAGGCGGACGAAGCTTTTCTCTAGTTGAAGAAGATGCTGACTACTCCACCGGTCCTGGTGGCTCCGACTCCAAAGGAACCGATGCTCCTGTACATCGCCGCCACCAGCCGAGTAGTCAGCACGGTCATTGTAGTGGAACGCAAGGAGGAAGGCAAGGCGCTACCTGTCCAGAGATCGGTATATTACCTGAGCGAGGTACTGTCGACCTCCAAGTAGAACTACCCCCACTACCAGAAGATGTGCTATGGCGTACACTTTGCTGCCAAGAAATTGAAGCCTTACTTTCAAGAGCATCCAATCACGGTGGTCTGCACGGCCCCACTTGCCGAGATCATCGGTAGCCGAGATGCTTCTGGTCGAGTGGCCAAGAAGTTGAACGGTCCAACTGCCATGACTTTCATCGCCGATATCACAATTCGGTACGGCATACCACACAGAGTTCGACTCCCCACAAGTCACCATGTACACCAAGGAGGAAGCAGAAGAAGCACGACAAGACAACGTCGATCTGCTGGAAGAGGGCCGGCTGTTGGCACTCAGCCGGTCCAGCATCTACCAGTAGAGCCTGCGCCGATACCACAACAGGAAGGTCAGGGCAAGATCTTTCCAAGAAGGCGACCTTGTGCTCCGGCTGATCCAGCGAACAGCTGGCCAGCACAAGCTGTCGGCGCCTTGGGAAGGCCCTTTCATCATCAGCAAAGTACTGGACAACGACTCCTACTACCTGATTGACGCTCAGAAGCCCCGAGCACGCAAGAGGGACGACTCCGGCAAGGAGACAGAGCGGCCATGGAATGCAAATCTCCTTCGAAGATTTTACAGTTGATGTAGTATGTACCACGCTACCTTTTTGTATTAAAGTACCAAGACTTTTGGCCCCCCGAGACGAGCTCGGGGACTGCCCTCTTTTGTCTGTATGATAAAAATTATGCCTACAAGTATGTTACTCTTTGTCATGCCGTTTGGCACCGAGCTCGACAAGTCGGCCCGGGGTCTTATCGCCTTGCACTATGAAATGCTTCCTGCAGTCGGACAAGTAGTGTGTAAACGCCTAAACCGTCTCCTGTCAGAAGCCACAGCTCGCAGAGCGACTGTACGGTGGGCAGCAGTAAGGTAGAATGGGCATTCGCATGAAAAATGGCTAAGGACTCAAAGCATAAAACATAGCTCAAGACAGCTTCTAGCCTTTTTCGCAAAACCGACTCTCGAATAGTCGGATTGCCTTCTTCTATCCAACTTGCTCAAAAAACTCTTGAAAACGGCTAAGTACTTGCTTTCCCAAAGTAGCCAAGCACTTGATCCAGCGACAGTCCGCAGAGCGGCTGTCCGATTGACAAGGCAGGCAACTAAGAGAAAGCGGCAAAGGAAAAAAACCAAAAGAGCAATGAGCAAGAAAAAGATAGAACTCGGATAAATATATTTACATAACATAGGCCCTTGGCCAAAATTTCAAGCAGAGGTTCAAAATACACCCCGCGGGTGGAATTGTGCGAATTAACAAGTTCTTCAAAGACTACTGAAGCATACAAAACAAAGATACAGCGGCAACTTAGGAAGCAGCAGACGGATTCGGAGGGTCGGAGGAGGCGCCAGCGCTAGGCGTCGGGGCGGCCGGCTGGCTAGTCTCGGCTTGATTGCCTCCGGCGGCAGTCGGGTCGGTCGCACGCGGCTCGTTGCTGGAGGCACGATCGAGCTGAGGCTGGCCGTCTGCTCCGTCTTCGGGTGCCTCCACCTCGCTTCCGTCCTCCGCCTCGCCCTCTTCCTCGACGCTGGAGCCAATCACCTCCGCCGAGTCCTCGCCGTAGTCTGGGTTCATCCCAAACCACTCCGGCGGTACCTCCTCGCCGTCTTCAGACCGCTCGGGGACGAAGATGCTGGTGTCAATGTACTCAGCGATTGCCGCAGCATGCTTGACGAGGGCGTTTTCCGCGGCCGCCAGCTCCGGCTGGGCCTCCGACCGAAGCGTGGCCAGCCGGTCTAGGTCCAGCCCCGGATACCATGCCTTGATGAACTCCAAGGCCCGGTGTGCTCCAGCTCGGGCCGAAGAGCCCTTCCAGGCCTCAAGATGACCAGCCGCGACCTCCTGCCAGTCGGCCGTCAGGCTGGGGATGCACGGAGCCTGCATATCCGGCCACAGGGCGGCAATCACCTGGGCACCGACACGCTGAAGCTGGCGCAGCATCCGGTGAGCCGGCCGAAGGTGAGTCTCGATGCTCAGGATGTGCTCGTCAAGAGTTCGGGGGGCGTCAGCGGCAATTTCTACGCCCTCCACCCTCCGACCTTCACGGTCAGCCTCGATGGCTTGGATGGCGGCCTGACTGCCCAGGAAAGAAGTCTGCAAAGGTAGGAAGAAACAAAGAAGCAAGTCAAAAACCAGGAGTCGGCACGACTTAAATCAGTAGCTCGAAGAAAGAAAATAAAGAAACTCACCATCAATGATGTCTTCAATCTCGTGGAAGCCGGAGGACAGCAGCGCCTCCTTGTCAGACCAGGAGGAGCGCTCGCTCGCGAACTCAGCCAGGAGGGCGGTTTCCGTCTCCTCCGCCTCCCTCTACGTCTTCACAAGCAGCTCCTTCTGCTCTGCCAATTGAGTGGCCAGCAGATCGCGCTCCATGGCGAGCTTGCTACACTCCTCCTCTTTGGCGCGCAAAGCGGAGTTGGCGTCGCTCAGCTGCTGTTGAAGAGCAGCGTTGGCCCCTGAGAAGAAGAAAGAAAGAAGGCGTTGAGTCATCAGGAAAACAAGGTCGCCAGGGAGATCCGGCCTGACTGATCAGCAGTCGGCCCGAAACTCGGGGACTACAGCCCGCGGGTGCGCCAGCGCGCCCCCGCGAAGAAGGAAAAGAACTTACTCCGGCTCTCCAACAGATCGGCGGTCCGCTTGCCCAGGTCTTCAATGTTACGGTTGAAGGCAGTGACACGGAGGTTGTGGTAATCTTGCGACGAACGTTTCAGACAAAAAATTAATACCCAGAGTTCATCAATTGGAGTTCCGGGCTGCCTGCTCAGCAGCCAACCCAAAACTCGGGGACTACACCCAGTGGGTGCGCTGGCGCGCCCCCACAGAGAGGAACAAGAAAACAAAGGCCAAAGGAAAAACATACCCGGACGGCTGCCCGTGACGCTAGGTACGCCTTGGTGCAATTCTGGAGAGCGTCGCCCTCGGCATGAAGCTTCGCCTGGACGTCCAGAAGCGCCTGGTTCAGCGGCCCTGTGCCGCCTCCTCGCACCCACCCAATGGGCGCGACGCTCGTTGCTTTGGCATCTGGGATCGCCGAGCTGGCGGTGCCGGCTTCCAGGGGGCGGGGTGACGAAGTCGCCTTCTCCAGACGGCAGCGCGTTGGCGAGCCGACTTGGAGGAGCAGCCTCGCCATGGCCTCGTCTTTGGTCGGTGGCACCTTCAGACGGCGGCGGAGGCGGCGGCGGAACATTCACGTCCGGCGTAGAGGGGTCGCCGCCTTCCCTCTCCACGACGGGGTTCTCCCCGCCGGTTTCCCCAGTCCGCCCCGTGAACTCCGGAGGCGGCGGCGCAGAGTTCAACGGGGTGACGAACACCGCCGACTGGCGGCACGCGGCTTCCTCAGCCTTCCGGTTCGTCGCGGCGGCGGCTTCGGCCTCCGCCAGTTTTTTCTTGGTGGAGGCCTCCGCCCTGTCGGCCTCCACCTTCTCCAGGCAGAGGGCTCTTCTTCATTGCGCTTCTCCTGCGCATGCCGCTCCGTCGCCTCCCGGAGGTCAGCAGCGGGGTCAATCCGCCGAGTGGTGGCGGACATCTTCGCTGACCCCATGACGGAGGCGGCGGCGACCCTCTCAAGAGAGAGGGGAGCCCTGAAGCAAGAGGGGCAAGCAGAGACTCAGACAAAGTCACAAAGAAAGAACAAAACTTTGAAGACAGAATACTTACGCGGAGACCAATGGCGGCTTCTTCACTTCCTTACGGAAGCGGATGGCCTTCGCGGCCGCCTCGTCCCGCCGGGTCGCCGCAGCCGAACCCTTGGGCTTCTTCGGATGACTGCCGAACAAGGTCGGCACGGCCCTGCGCTTCTTCCCGCCACCTGGAGCGCCCGGCGCGGCAGAAGAGCCCGCGCCAGGCTGGCTGGCTCCTGGCCGATGGCGAGGGGCGGCCTCTCCCTCGGCGTCGTTGTTAGGCCAGTCGGCGGAAGTGGCCGAGGGCCTGAAGTCCTCCTCCCTCAGCGTCATCCTCCAAAGCTGCCGCCCCCAGATCGGGGTCATCGATGTTGCTCTCCGCTCGGTCGGTGAGGAACTCGCGGGCCAGCCCCGAGGTGCCGGCTGGTGGGTGGAGGAGGGAATTCTAACCAAAGCCGACTGGTCAAAACAAAACTCGGCAAGAAAGAAGACAATCCAAAGAAAGAAAGGAAAGGCGACTCACCACGGGCGGGGGGTTGGCGCGGGAGTACGGCTCCTTGCCGAACCGCCAATCGTCCAGGAGCCTGCTGTCCGAGAGGTAGTTCACCATGAAGGCCACCTCTTCGTGAGGCATGTCCTTGGTGCAAATCCGACTCGGGTCGCGGTGCCCGCTCATCTGGCATATCATATGGGGGGCGGCCTTGGAGCGGGAGTACTCGGCGCGCCACGAAGGCGGCCAGCAGGTCGGGACCAGTCAGACCCTCCGACTGCGTCAGCACTCGGAGTCGCGTGATGGCGCCGACTCCCGCAGGCGTCAGCGACTTGGCCCAGTATGAACAGTTGGGCAGTCGCCCAGCCGGCGGGCCGGCTTCGAAAGCCGGCAGGTTGACCCAGTCCCCCCTCGTGGAGGTGTTCTTGACGTAGAAATAGGATCTCTGCCACATCTTCACCGACTTGATCAGCAAGATGGAGGGGAAGGGATTGTCAGCCCCCGACCTTCGCACGACGCTGAAGGCGCCGCACTAAGCCGGCACGCCCGCAGCCTGGGTGCCGAGCTTGGAGAAGACGAACTCCCCCCAGAGCTCGAGGGTGGGGAGGACTCCAAGGAAGCCTTCGCACGTGGCCACGAAGGCGAACAGCAGCACCACTACATTGGGGGTGAGGTGGTGCGGCTGAAGGCCTTAGAACTCCAGGAAGGACCGGAAGAAACTGCTCGCCGGCAGCCCCAACCCGCGTGGGCAGTGCGAGCGGAAGATAACCCGCTCGCCCTCCTGCGGTGCAGGGGAAATCTCCCCCTTCGGCGCAAGACGCACCTGCACGCGATCCTCGCCGGGGAGCCGACGATTCCAGCGGAGGAACTCGATGTGGTCTTCATGAACTTCGGAGCCGTCCCAAGTGCCGGAACGCACCGGGGGAGGCGCGGCGGTAGAGCAAGAGCTCATCGCGAGCTGTCGCCGTGGAGTTCGCCGGAGCTTGGGCGTGCGGCAGAGCGAAGAAGAAGAAGAAGGAGGAGAGCGAGGAGAAGAGGAAGGAAGAAAGAGAGGAGTTGTGGAAAGGAGGGGCGCGCGTGCCCCCCTCTTCCCCCTACTTATAGCCTCGTGGGCTGCGAAGCCGAGGGGGCGGACGTGGGGATTTACCGCGCCCATGGCCCCATGTCCCCCATGTACCACAATAAAGTTACTGCACGCAGTAACTCCACGGGAATCCCAACCGTCCACCAGGGCCGCAGCGGATCCGCTCGGGTGCCGAGGCGCGGTAGTGGTGGGCCCCGCCTATGGGCCTGTCCCGTCGCTCGCGTAGGCTGGCAGGACGGCCCGGCCACATGCCATCGCGTGACAGGCCTAGAACGGGCGGCGGCCTGGAGGCTTAGCCAGCATGCCACTTGGATCCCGCCGCGGTGTTCGAAATACTGAGCAAGTCGGAATTGAGTGAGTCCGAATCGAGCGAGTCCGATTCCTTCTAGTCGGCCCGGCAGAAGTCCATCAAAGACCATATGTTGAGCACCCGGAAAGAGAAACTGCTGAGGCTTCTCGGCCGATCGTCCGCGGCGCCTCATCAGCTTCGGGGACTACTGTCGGAGTAATGGGCCACGGGTAGGCCAACCCGAGCCCCAGAACCTTTCAAGGCATCGGGGCAGGCTGCGCCCCTCAAGACCTCAGGACGAAGAGCCACCTTTTGAGGAACCAACAGCAAAGGTGGCCGACTGACCACTCACGGCCGAGTCCCAGGGACGACTTCAAGGAGAGCCGACTTCCAGAGAAGCCGGCTTCGGGGAGTCGGCCTACGACTCCAACAAACCCCATGACTTCATCATAGAGGACGGGGCATGGGCGTGGCTACAGCGAAGCCCACCCCCGCCCCTTACCAAGGGCAGGCATGGCCACAACACGCCGTACCCCGGAAGATCTCCGTGCGGCATGGCACTGTTGCCATGCCGGCCCTGACATCAGCACCACAGGGCCGAATCCTGCACCCATGATGGCTTGTCTTTACGGCCTAGAGGCAGCAGGCCCCACCAGTCAGTGAGACCTCGGGGACGGCAGGAGAACCACCAGTCGGACCCATCGGGAGTCGGCCCGGGGAGGTCGGCCGAGCCCTCCCTCGGGGCCCACGTGCCATTAATCAAGATGTGATGGGGAGTGGCAACAGTGATCGCCCGCCAGGCGGCGGGGCTGTTGCCACGACCTCATGATCAAGCCCGCGTCATCAGAAGCACGGCTATAGTAATCAGCAGCCGGCAAGACCCGCCCGCGGCGGACACGGCCTATCGGCTCCATACCAGACCAGCCGGCGGGGCCCGCCAGTCGGCGGGCCCCAGCGGTCGGCAGAGAAGACGGAGGCTAGAGGCACTAATGGCTGGGCCCGCGACCAGCCGAATTACTATTATACCCCTGGGGGGGCAGGCCTATATAACCCCCCCAGGGCACCCATGCAAAGGGTTGGAACCCATTAGCTCTAGACCAGATCATATAGAAGGGAGAGAGCTAGCCTTGCCCTCTCCTACCTCCAAGAAACAGCTCAAGGAGCAACCGTGTAAACACTTGGCATAGTGATCATGCGGAGACCCCGCAGAGCAGCAGTAGGGGTATTATCTCCTCGGAGAGCCCTGAAGCTGGGTAAGATTCGCCGGCGTGCATGTCTTTGACTCATCCCGTTTCCAGGCACCGGCGACGTTCTACTCTCCCCCACCATGATAAGCCATCCTTTGGCATATGTCGCACCAAACCCCCGACAGTGTCAAGCCGGTGCCGATGATGATCATGATGGTGCTTTGGATATGGAGATCAAAGGCACAAGATGATGATGGCCATATCATACACTTATTTGATTGCATGTGATGTTTATCCTTTATGCATCTTATTTTGCTTAGTACGACGGTAGCATTATAAGATGATCTCTCACTAAATTTCAAGGTACAAGTATTCTCCCTGAGTATGCACCGTTGCTACAGTTCGTCGGGCCGAGACACCACGTGATGAGCGGGTGTAATAAGCTCTATGTATACATACAACGGGTGCAAGCCAGTTTTGCACACACAGAATACTCGGGTTAAACTTGACGAGCCTAGCATATGCAGATATGGCCTCAGAACACTGAGACCGAAAGGTCGAGCATGAATCATATAGTAGATATGATCAACATAGTGATGTTCACCATTGAAAACTTCTCAATATCACGTGATGATCGGACATGGTTTAGTTGATATGGATCACATGATCACTTAGATGATTAGAGGGATGTCTATCTAAGTGGGAGTTCTTAAGTAATATGATCAATTGAAGTTTAATTTATCATGAACTTAGTACCTGATAGTATTTTTCATATCTATGTTGTTGTAGATCAATAGCTCGGATATAGCTCCCCTATTTATTTTTGATATGTTCCTAGAGAAAAATAAGTTGAAAGATGTTAGTAGCAATGATGCGGACTAGCTCCGTGATCTGAGGATTATCCTCATTGCTGCACAGAAGTATTATGTCCTTGATGCACCGCTAGGTGACGGACCTATTGCAGGAGGAGATGCATATGTTATGAACGTTTGGCAAGCTCAGTATGATGACTAATTGATAGTTTAGTGCGCCATGCTTTATGGATTAGAACCGGGACTTCAAAAACATTTTGAACGCCACGGAGCATATAAGATGTTCCAAGAGCTGAAATTGGTATTTCAGACTCATGCCCGAGTCGAGAGGTATGAGACCTCTAACAAATACTTTGCCTACAAGATGGAGGAGAATAGCTCAACTAGTGAGCATGTGCTCAGAATGTCTGAGTACTACAATCGCTTGAATCAAGTGGGAGTTAATCTTCCAGATAAGATAGTGATTGATAGAGTTCTCTAGTCACTATCGCCAAGTTACTGGAACTTTGCGATGAACTATAATATGTAAGGGATGACGAAAATGATTCCCGAGCTCTTCATGATGCTGAAATCAACGAAGGTAGAAATCAAGAAAAGGATCAAATGTTGATGGTTGACAAGACCACTAGTTTAAAGGGCAAGGGAAAGAAAGGGAACTTCATGAAGAATGACAAGCAAGTTGTCACTCCCATGGAGAAGCCCAAAGCTAGACCAAAGCCTAGAACTGAGTGCTTCTACTGCAAAGGAAATGGTCACTAGAAGCGGAACTGCCCCAAATACTTGGCGGTTAAGAAGGATGGCAAAGTGGAAGGTATATTTGATATACATGTTATTGATGTGTACTTTAGTGTTCATAGTAACCCCAGGGTATTTGATATCGGTTCTGTTGCTAAGAGTAGTAACTCGAAACAGGAGTTGCAAAATGAATAGAGACTAGTTAAGGGCGAGGTGATGATATGTGTTGGATATGATTCCAAGGTTGATAATATCACCATTGCACACTCCTTTATCTTCGGGATTAGTGTTGAACCAGAAATAAATGTTAGTTGGTGTTTTGCATTGAGCATGAGTATGATTGGATCATGTTTATTGCAATACGGTTATTCATTTAAGTCAAAGAATAATTGCTATTCTGTTTACATGAATAAAACCTTCTGTGGTCATACACCCAAGGTGAATGGTTTATTTAATCTTGATCATAGGGATACATATATTCATAATATTGATTCCAAAAGATGCAAAGTTGATAATGATAGTGCAAAATACTAGTGGCACTATCGTTTAGATCATATTGGTGGAGCCCATGAAGAAACTCCATGCTGATGGGCTTTTGGAATCACTTGATTATGAATCACTTGATGCTTGCGAACCATGCCTCATGGGCAAGATGACTAAGACTTCGTTCTCCGGAACAATGGAGCATGGATATACTACATACTGATGTATGCGATCTAATGAGTGTTGAGGCTCGCAGTGGGTATCGTTATTTTCTAACCTTCATAGATGATTTGAGCAGATATGAGTATATCTACTTAATGAAGCACAACTCTGAAACGTTTTAAAAGTTCAAAGAATTCCAGAGTGAAGTGGAGAATCATCGTAACAAGAAAATAAAGTTTCTACGATCTGATCGTGGAGATGAAATATTTGAGTTACGAGTTTGGCCTTTAGTTGAAACAATGTCAAATAGTTTCGCAACTCACGCCACCTGGAACACCATAGCGTAATGGTGTGTTCGAACGTCGTAACCATACTTTATTAGATATGGTGCGATCTATGATGTCTCTTACCGATTTACCACTATCATTTTGGGGTTATGCATTAGAGGCAACTGCATTCACGTTAAATAGGGCACCATCTAAATCCGTTGAGACGACACCATATGAACTATGGTTTGGCAAGAAACCAAAGTTGTCGTTTCTTATAGTTTGTGGTTGCGATGCTTATGTGAAAAATTTCAACATGATAAGCTCATACCCAAATCGGAGAAGTGCGTCTTCATAGGATACCCAAAAGAAACTGTTGGGTACACCTTCTATCACAGTTCCGAAGGCAAGATCTTTATTGCTAAGAGTGGATCCTTTCTAGAGAAGGAGTTTCTCTCGAAAGAAGTGAATGGGAGGAAAGTAGAACTTGATGAGGTAATTGTACCTTCTCCCGAATTGGAAAGTAATTCATTACAGAAATCAGTTCCAGTGATGCCTACACCAATTAGTGAGGAAGTTCATGATGATGATCATGAAACTTCAGATCAAGTTACTACCGAACCTCGTAGGTCAACCAGAGTACGTTCCGCACCAGAGTGGTACGGTAATCCTGTTCTGAAAGTTATGTTACTAGACCATGACGAACCTACGAACTATGATGAAGCGATGATGAGGCTAGATTCCGCAAAATGGCTTAAGGCCATGAAATCTGAGATGGGATATCCATGTATGAGAACAAAGTATGGACTTTGATTGACTTGCCCGATGATCGGCGAGCCATTCAGAATAAATGGATCTGCAAGAGGAAGACGGACATTGATAGTAGTGTTACTATCTACAAAGTTCGAATTGGCGCAAAAAGGTTATTTGAAAATATGTCTGAATCATGTTAGCAGTTGCTGCATTTTATGAAATCTGGAAAATGGATATCAAAACTACATTCCTTAATGGATTTATTAAAGAAAAGTTGTATATGATGCAGCCAGAAGGTTTTGTTAATCCTAAAGGTGCTAACAAAGTGTGCAAGCTCCAGCGATCCATCTATGGACTGGTGCAAGCATCTCGGAGTTGGAATATACGCTTTGAAGTGCTGATCAAAGCATATGGTTTTATACAGACTTTTGGAGAAGCATGTATTTACAAGAAAGTGAGTGGGAGCTCTATAGCATTTCTGATATTATATATGGATGACATATTGTTGATCAGAAATGATACTGAATTTCTGGATAGCATAGAAGGATACTTGAATAAGAATTTTTCAATGAAAGACCTCGGTGAAGCTGCTTACATATTGGGCATCAAGATCTATAGAGATAGATCAAGACGCTTGATAATTTTTTCAATAAGTACATACCTTGACAAGTTTTTGAAGTAGTTGAAAATGGAACAGTCAAAGAAGGAGTTCTTGCCTGTGTTGCAAGGAGTGAAGTTGAGTAAAGACTCAAAACCCGACCACAGCTGAAAATAGAAAGAGAATGAAAAATCATTCCCTATGCCTCAGTAATAGGTTCTATAAAGTATGCTATGTTGTGTACTAGACCTATTGTATACCTTAGCATGATTTTGGCAACGGAGTACAATAGTGATCTAGGAGTAGATCACTGGACAACGGTCAAAATTAGCCTTAGAGGACTAAGGAAATATTTCTCGGTTATGGAGGTGATAAAAGAGTTCATCGTAAAGAGTTACGTTGATGCAAGCTTTTGACACCGATCTATATGACTCTAAGTCTCGATCTAGATACATATTGAAAGTGGGAGCAATTAGCTAGAGTAGCTCCGTGCAGAGTATTGTAGACATAGAAATTTTCAAAATACATACGAATCTGAATGTTGCAGATCCGTAGACTAAACTTCTCTCACAAGCAAAACATGATCACTCTTTGGGTATTAGTCACATAGCGATGTGAACTAGATTATTGACTCTAGTAAACCCTTTGGGTATTAGTCACATGAAGATGTGAACTAATCACATAAAGATGTGAACTATTGGTGTGAGATCACATGACGATGTGAACTAGATTATTGACTCTAGTGCAAGTGGGAGACTGAAGGAAATATGCCCTAGACGCAATAATAAAGTTATTATTTTATTTCCTTATATCATGATAAATGTTTATTATTCAGGCTAGAATTGTATTAACCGGAAACTTGATACATGTGTGAATACATAGACAAAACAAAGTGTCCCTAGTATGCCTCTACTAGACTAGCTCGTTAATCAAAGATGGTTAAGTTTCCTGACCATAGACATGTGTTGTCATTTGATGAACGGGATCACCATTAGAGAATGGTGTGATGGACAAGACCCATCCGTTAGCTTAGCATTATGATCATTGAGTTTTATTGCTATTGCTTTCTTCATGACTTATACATGTTCCTCTGACTATGAGATTATGCAACTCCCGAATACCGAAGGAACACCTTGTGTGCTATCAAACGTCACAATGTAACTGGGTGATTATAAAGATGCTCTACAGGTGTCTTCGATGGTGTTTGTTGAGTTGGCATAGATCGAGATTAGGATTTGTCACTCCATGTATCGGAGAGGTATCTTTGGGCCCTCTCGGCAATGCACGTCACTATGAGCCTTGCAAGCAATGTGACTAATGAGTTAGTCATGGGATGATGCATTACAGAATGAGTAAAGAGACTTGGCGGTAACGAGATTGAGCTAGGTATGATGATACCGACGATAGAATCTCGGGCAAGTAACATACCGATGACAAAAGGAACAACATATGTAGTTATGCGGTTTGACCGATAAAGATTTGCGTCGAATATGTCGGAACCAATATGAGCATCCAGGTTTTGCTATTTGTTATTAACCGGAGATGAGTCTAGGTCATGTCTACATAGTTCTCGAACTCGTAGGGTCCGCACACTTAACGTTCGATGACGATTTGTATTATGAGTTATATGATTTGATGACCGAAGTTTTTTTGGAGTCCCGGATGAGATCACTGACATGATGAGGAGTCTCAAAATGGTCGAGACGTAAAGAATAATATATTGGAAGGCTATATGCGGGCATCGGAAAGGTTCTGAGTGGTTCAGGTATTTTTCGGAGTATCGAAGAGTTACGGGAATTCGCCGGGGGAAGTAGTGGGCCTTAATGGGCCATACGGGAAAGGAGAGAAGGGACTCAAGGGGTGGCCGTGCACCCCCCATGGCAAGTCCGAATTGGACTAGGGAGGGGGCGGCGCCCCCTCTCCTTCCTTCTCCCTCTCCTACTCCTTCCCTCTCTCCCGTCTTGGAAAAGGAAGGGTACTCCAACTAGGATTGGGAATCCTAATTGGACTCCCCATATATGTGCGCCCCTCCTAGGCCGGCCTCCGCTTCCCCCCTCCTTTATATATGTGGGCAGGGGGCACCCCAAAGGCACTCCAAGATTTGTCTTAGCCGTGTGTGGTGCCCCCTACACAGTTTTCCACCTTGGTCATATTGCCGTAGTGCTTAGGCGAAGCCCTGCATAGGTAACTTCATCATCACGGTCACCACACCGTCGTGCTGACGAAACTCTCCCTCGGCCTCAACTGGATCAAGAGTTCGAGGGACATCACCGAGCTGAATGTGTGTAGATCACGAAGGTGCCGTGCGATCGGTGCTTGGATCGGTTGGATCGCGAAGACGTTTGACTATATCAACCGCGTTACTAAATGCTTCCGCTTTCGGTCTAACAGGGTACATAGACACACTCTCCCCTCTCATTGCTATGAATCTCCTAGATAGATCTTGCGTGTTCGTAGAAATATTTTTGAAATACTACATTCCCCAACAAAGACGTAGTATCCTATTAATTTCTTAATACTTTGAACTGATCAAGATAACTTCTATCCCATTATCTTTGGCAGAGCTTTCTTGAATACTTGTAGTGTTGTTATTGATTGCAAAAAAAGGAAAAAGTTTACATTAAGTTTGGAGAACATGAAGTTTCTGTTAATTTCTCAAGTTCAGTAAACAACGCTATGCTAAGCATACATGAAGCACAACTATGCTTTTCAGATTTTTGGGAAGCATAGATGTGCTTTTAACATTTCAAAAAGCACAAACACAAATGTATTTTTTCACATGGTGTACTTTATGGGAGGAAAAGAAAAAAATTCACAAAAACCCATTTAAAAACCAGGAAAAATCCAAAAACCAAGGAAAAAACTTGAAACTCGTGCAAAAAAATAGATCCCACGAATGCGCCCAACATGCGACACGTAGTGCTGGCTGGGCCCACCACATGGCAGCGCACAAGCCGTGGAAGAGTCCCGCTGAAATCCCCCCTTATAGGGGTATCCACTAAACTTTAAAGAACCATGTACAAAGGAAGGTCAAACATGTGAACTAGCAAACTGCGTGAGGTACTATAGCAACTGAACCAGGTATTGTAACGACACAGACCAGACATGGTAGCTACTTTATTTTGAAACGCCAAAATCTTTTTCTGAAAAACATGAACATTTAATGAAAAGCACAAAAAATAGGAAAAATCGAACAATTCTCTAAAACACAAACAAAATTTGAAACCACGGATATATTTTGAAGAACAAGAATAATTTCTGAAAATTCAAACAACTTTAGGAAACATGAACAAACTTTGGAACCGTGAACATTTTTTCAATCTGTGACCAAGTTTTGTAAAGCAGGAACATTTTATGA
This sequence comes from Triticum dicoccoides, assembly GCF_002162155.2. Classification (NCBI taxonomy): domain Eukaryota; kingdom Viridiplantae; phylum Streptophyta; class Magnoliopsida; order Poales; family Poaceae; genus Triticum; species Triticum dicoccoides. Next base: position 261,112,802 of record NC_041392.1, read on the forward strand.
AATTTGAACAAATTTTGAAACCATGAATATTTTTTTAAATTTTCAAAATATTTTTAAAAACAAGAACATTCTTTGAAATTCCAAATAAAATTTTGAATATGCAAACAAAATTCCTAATCAGTTTTGGAAACACGGACATGTTTTAGAATTCTTAATTTGTTTTCAAATTTGTGAAGAAATTTTGAAAACGAGAATAGTTTTTGAAATTGTGAACGAATTTTGAAGATTTGAACAGTTTTTGAAATTCTGAACAAATATTGGAAACCACATACAATTTCTAAATTCCTGAACATTTTTAAATTGTGTTTTTTTTGCAAAAGGGGAACATTTTTGGTCTTTCGTCTTGCACTGGTTGTACTGGACTGGGCCTAATTCTGCCCTGGAACACAACCCGAACTCCAACATATGATTGACCCAAATTCTTAAAAAAACATATGATTGACCCAGATGCAGACTACACCGACACTCCTCATCCCGGCGCACGAACCTCCTCCGATCCAGCCTAAAAAAACCGAAACTCCTCCGATCCCAGTCTCTTTGGTACCATCTCCTTCCCACTCTCTCTTAACTGTTTTGGGGATTTGTTTGTTCTCTAAATTGTTTTTAAGTGTTGATTTGGTGTGGTGGAGCACATACATATAATGCTTTCCTTACGGTTATAAAATATACATTGCATTTTATATCCGAATCTTCATTAGATCTGGTTGAACATGATGGAAAGCTTGACGACCTCTCCGTCAATTTGATCAATCACTCAGGGATGGCACAAGTCCAAACAACTTCATGTCAAACATATCATATCCGAAGCAGCGTTTTATGTATTCTCCATTTGCATTATTCATACTTGAGCAGCACTATCACTATCTTGGCCTTCACTTGTCGGTGTAACACGACGCGGTTACCTCAGTAAAATCATCAGGAGGGGGACATGATAATTCAAGTAAAATCATCAGGAGGGAGACATGAGAAGTCAAGTACCTTTCCTGAATGAGGATGCTTGAATCTGAAAAAGAAACAATAACCAAAGTCAAATGCAAGAAAAATATCCTAAATGGAAAATGAGACAAATATATATGTACCTACCCAAGCAATGCAGCATGGAGCGCCATGATATTTCGAAGGAGTTCTGGGTCTCAAAAGTGACAATGCCATTCTTTTGGTACCTTCATATGTTTCATCACCAAATAGGAAGTTTGACTACGGACAAAATTTATATCCAGACTTTTTTGAGCATAAATTTATATCCAGACTAAAAAGAAACATAGGGAGTATTTGAGTATCGTTTCCCAAACATTAAGATGTACACTGTATACAAATTCAAAATTCCAACAGTTGCCTAGAATGCTTTTTAAGCCACAACAAATTCGAATATTATAATTGTGATGGCCCCTACTTAGAATATGATACTATCGTGTAACGTAATCATCCGGCGAGTGCGCCCTGTCTCCAATCTCCACTCTACCAGTGCAGATCCACCACCACAAAAGGCCTATCTTAATTTAGGAGAAAATAAATTTCTGGTCTGGAAAAAATACCTAAGCAATGCCTTAAAAACAATGCAGCATCATATATGGAATCACAAAACAGAAGGCGAAAGTCAAAAGTATGAATCACCTACTAGCAGCACGCTTTGCATATCTGTGCCCTGATCCAGAAGCACCAATCATACACGTATCTTTTTTTTGAAACAAGGCAAAAGACTTGCCATTTTCATTAAATAAGGAGAAGGTTTAGACAAGAGCCATAGAGCGGCAAGAAAGAAAGATTACTCTCACGACATAAGCGCACTCAGGTGTTTGGCTCCCGCCAATGCCCAAAGATGGGCCTCCTCTTTGATCTTGGCAACAATAATGATGGTCGGTGAAGCCGTGTTGCGAAAGACTCTTGCGTTCCGCTCCTTCCACATTTCCCACATGACAAGCATCGGAACAGAGGCAATGGCTTTCTTGATGTGCCCTCCAGAGTTTATCGTCTTAAGCCACCAAACTTGAACCGTGTCTTCATGGCGCCAATTCAGTGGCGAGTGGTCCTTCATGCCAAGCCAGGTGACCACCGCATGCCAGACACGGGTAGTGAACCTACACTGGAAGAGGAGATGGGAGGCAGACTCTTGGACTTGTTTGCATAGGGGACAAAGTCCACCGTTTGGCCATCCTCGCTGTTGTAATCGATTCGCCATCCACACACGGTTTTGGATGATAAGCCAAGTGAAGACCTTGCATTTTGGGGGAGCCCAACTCCTTTAGATTGTGGGAGATGCTGGGCTGAGAACTAGGCCCTCGAATATAGCCGCCGAATATTCACTACTGGAAGTGAATTTCCAAGAAATGGTGTCCTTCCTATCCGGATTGAGAGCAACTTCAGTAACCAACTCCCATAAGACCGCAAACTCCTGGATATGTGCCAAAGTGAGCCCCTGTGAAAAGTCAATTTGCCGGACCCAGAAATTGTTGTCAAGAGCCTTACTAACCAAGCATGCCTTCTTTTTGGATATTTCGAAGATTTTAGGAGCGATATCTTTAGGTCGGAGGCCATTGAGCCAAGGTGACTCCCATAATTTTGCTTTTTTGCCATCACCAACGGTCACAATCGTGGATGCTGAAAAAAGATCTCTGTCAGTATCAGTATAGGGCATTTCCATCCCCATCCAAGTTTTGGGAGGGTCGGCCCATTCGAACCAAAGCCAAAAAAGATGGAGGGCGGTTGCAAATTTCTCGAGATTGAGCACACCCAGGCCACTGAATACACGTATCTGGTTCTGGTTGTTAGGATCACAGGTTATAGGCACTTCAACTCTCATAGAATATGGATTAGGTGCACCATGAGACTGCTTGAATTGTTCTGCTAATTGAACCTCTGAACTTATATTTCACCAATAGCAAATTGGTCAACATCCAACACGTCGATACTCATGTGTACTTCTGGCCAAATTTATATTGCTATCTTTGGTCCTGATAAGTTGATCATATTCTGGGAGATCAAATTCGCTGTCAATATATCTTTTCTTGATTTGAAGGGTCTAAAGAGTTTCATGTCAACGAGATTGGTTTATTGACTCGGTGGAAGTCGGTGGAGGATTTCCATAACAGAGTTGCCATCATCATGCGGTGAGCCTATTTCTTAACCTATGTGGACTGATCTTGTTGCATGATATGCTAGCTGCTTTACCCTAGAAAGACCAAAAGTATTTCTGCATTACAAATTTCTTTCTGCACTATATGTTTCAGAGCCTAATGAACGCAATCTTGTTTCAATTGATTCATGTCGCGTTCTGAACTGCGTGACATGGGTATGTAAACCATCCAAGCAAGGAATGTTCCATTCCAGTGTTTTGTGGGGGAATGGATATCAATTTATTTGATATGCTCGGTCTTAGTGAAGTACAAACTAGCCTGTTTGTCTGAGCACTTAGTTGTATGATTGCTAACTAAATTATGGAGCATTACCTCTATGTTTATATCACGACGATGACTCAGATGACTCAGATACGAGCGAGGAGGAGATTTAGCAGTGCCCCTTCATAGCCAGCAAACCTCCCACCCCTTGTCAGTTATTTCATTGTCACTTATGTTGCCTCTACCATTGTCGGTGTTCTGGGAACGGGGGTCCCCAGACTTGCCAGCCTACGGCCCACGGCGTGGCTTTGCTAGCAGGCCTGTACGACCCATCTTCATCGACAAGGAATCAAGACCCTCGCAAGGGCCAAGCCTCGCGAGGCGGACGACACGAGACCCCCTCAGGAGCGGCCTCACCATGCCGGCTCGTGAGGGATGGAGAGTTCAAGGTCGGACAAACCTCGCGAGGTTCTTGTGACGTAAGCCATGACGATTGTGACCTTGCAGACGCCAGGCGGGTGCCAGCGTGCACAACGTCCATGTTTCCTCTTTGGTGCTAAGGGGGCAAGCACATGAGCGGAGTACCGAGGCATCAAGCAAAGGTTTCCATATTGGTGCAATGAGACCAAGACCAAAAGGACGACACGACGGAGGTCACCATGGTGCCCAGGACGGCGTCACCACCAGAACCTTTGGCAGGCGAAGACAACCTTTTGTCAGGATAGCTTGTACTAGCCGTCCCCTTTCAAATTGGTCGTTGTTGGCTCCCTTCCCGCTTAATATTTGGGGAGAGGACCAGGGCCTCTATAAATAGGACTAGCCACCACCATAGGGGGGAGGAGAGCATCAATTTCATCCCCAGCCACACAAGTGCATCGAGCACAAGGACGCCTCAACCTCAGGAGGATGTTCTTCCCCTTGTACTATTCGTCCTCAGCCCAAGAGGCAATCCACCACAACACTGGAGTAGGGTATTACACCACAACGGTGGCCCGAACCAATATAAATCTTGTGTCCCTTGTGTTGCGAGTTCGTCGGGTTAGTTCATGAGATCTAGGCTAAGTTAGGACGCGGATCGATAGGGGGGAGATCTTCGCGCGCACCCTAGTGTTCGAACCTTAAGGGTTTTGCCGGAACTCGTGATCCGACAATTGGAGCGCCAGGTAGGGGTGCGTCGAAGCTTCCCTTCCGTCCCTCTGCATCACGTCGCTTCATCTTTCTCCATGGCGGACGCGCGTCGCGCCCGTGCCGAGCACCAGGCTGCCCTCACCACCCGCGTTGCTCAGACGGCCCCTGTCGGCGGGCCACCCCATTGCTCTCCATCACCTGCCGCCAACGCCGCCACCGGCCCGGCGAGGAACGAGCAGCAAGCATCCTTGCTGCACCCCTCGGTGCGGCAGGACGGCCGCACTGCCACTCCATCGCTGACTCCCACTGGTTCGTCGTCTCACGCTCGTCGCGTTCCCACGGACGCGCGGGCCGCGCTCCTCATGGCGCACGAGCTCTTGCGCTACCGCCCAATCGATGACCTCTACGAGGACTGGCTTGACCACATCGCCGAGCTTGTCCGTGCTGCAGGGGGCTCCTCTGTGCCGTCCCACTCTCTGCCTCACCCTCCGCCAGCCACTGGCGACGCAGCTCAAGAAGCACCTCCACCACCTCTGTCACAAGACGGCACCCTAGCGCCAAGGTACGCGGCTCCACGGCGCGACCCACCGCGTCCGGCGCCTACATGATAAGAAAGAAGCGGTCAAGAAGTCCCTCGACCGCAGGCGAACGCTCCGCCACTCCTCGCTCCGCCGCGCCAGGATCGTTTGCTGCGGCAAGGCCCCGCGCCGCTAGCCGTAGCGGTGCGCGGGCGCCAAGGCCAAGCTCCACCTCCAAGGCGGGCACCGGTGACTACGGCCGTCTGCCGCACCTTCACCCCCGAGCTGCGCAGCGTCGCCTGGCTGGGCAAATTCAAGCCAGATCTGCCTCCTCGCTACGACGACACCCCCGACCCCGCGGAGTTCCTGCAGCTCTACGAGCTGAGCATCGAGGCGGCCAACGGTGACGAGAAAGTCATGGCGAACTAGTTTCCCATGGCTCTCAAAGATGGCCCCCGCTCCTGGCTCCTGAACCTGCCGCCAGGCTCGATTTCCTCCTGGAACGAGATGCATAACCGCTTCATCGCCAACTTCCAGGGCACTCACGACCGCTCCCCGGTCACGGGCGACCTGCACCGCATCAAACAACAACCAGGAGAGACCCTGCAGAAGTACATTCAGCGCTTCAATAGCGCACGGATCAAGATCCCCAAGGTGACCGACGAGGCCATCATCTCAGTGTTCTCCGACGGCGTCCGCGACGTCAAGATGAAGGAGGAGCTCTCCATCGACGAGGAGTTGTGCACGACCTTGGAGCTATTCAACATCGCGCCCAAGTGTGCAAGAGCTGAGGAGGGGCGCCTCTCCCTCCTCGAGCTCCCTGCTGCATACCCAGAGGAGAAGAAGACCAAGGCCAAGGACGTGAAGCGCAAGGGAGCAGCAGTGCTCATGGCGGAGCCAGACACCAAGCGCGACAGAGACTAGCCTGAGTCATCCAAGGGCAGCCGACCGTTCTGCGCCTGCCACAACCTGCATACCCACAACACCAGCGACTGTCAAGAGCTCAGAGCCATTCGAGAAGGACGCTTCGGTTGACGCCCCGAGCACAGCGACCGGGGCTACGGTCGAGGAGGAAGACGTGGTGGCGGATGCTGGGACGACCGTGGCTCGTGCCAGGAGTGGCACGACCGGCCTTGTGAGGACCGCTGGCAGGATCCGCCTCGTGAGGGCGCCTGGAGGGACTAGCCTTGTGAGGCTCGTCCACAAGGCAACGCGGGCCTTCCTCCATTACCGCCACCACCCAAAAGGAGCGACGACCACCATCAAGACGAGGGGGCTGGGGGCTTCCAGGAGCCACGCGCCATCGCCTGCATCTTGGGCAGAGCTCAAGCCCCAGCCTCGTAGTGTATCTTCAAACAATTTGCCCGTGAAGTGAATGCAGTTCTCCCCAAGCTCGAGGCCACACGCCCGCTCAGATGGTCCAGGAGCCCCATCACGTTCAGTTCGGCAGATCAGCTAAAGTGCGCGGCCACTGCAGGCATCCTCCCAATGCTCTGTTCGTGAGTCATCAGCAATGTGCAAGTCACCAAGACCCTCATAGACGGCGGCGCATGGCTCAATGTCCTATTTGTCGACACGTTCGACAACCTCCAGGTGCCATATGACTAGCTTCAGCCTACCAAGCCTTTCTCAGGAGTGACTGACGGCTCTACTACCCCGATCGGGCAGGTCCGCCTCCCCGTTACCTTCGGAGAACGCAACAACTATCGCACCGAACTCATCGACTTCAATGTCGCCTACATCCACCTGCCATACAACACCATCCTCGGGTATCCAGCCCTGGCCAAATTCATGGCGATGACCCATCACAGCTACAATGTCCTCAAGATGCCGGGAAGCGGCGGAATCATCACAGTATCGTGCGAAGAAAGAGACGCGGTGTGCTCCCTCGAGCGTGCCTTCCAAGCTGCAGCAATCAACGACCCCGACAGTCAGGGCGAGCGCCCTCCTGAGGCCACCCCCAAGAAGAAGAAGAGCAGCTGGTCACGCAGGGCCTCAGGCAAGCGGCGCCTCGTCAGGATCGGCGTCCGTGCCTGGGCGCCTCCCTCCATCTCATAGGAAGGCGCACCCGGCGCCCCTCTCGAGCAGGGCTCGGGGGCTCTCTTCTGGAGGGCCGCAGACATTGCCAGCATCACGCGAGAGGCGCTTGGGCACCAGTTGGAGGCGTGCTTCGCAGCATGTTTCCCTCAGGAGAACACAGGGCAAGGAGTGCCCATTGCTCAGGAGTTCATCACCAAGACCGCTCAGGAACTGCAAGACGCGAGGGCCATGCGCGGCATCCGCTGCTCACCAGGCGTAGCTTCCCATCCAGGCGAGGATGCCGGACTGCGCGTCTGCATCGACGTCCGAGGGCTCAATTGGGCCGCCTCTCAGGAGCTTCTCTGGCCTTCGCGCATGGGACGCTGCGAGGGCCTACCTCACAGCTATGTTCGCATGCCTTTTGGCCTGCCGAGCGTGGCGGCCACCTATCAACACAACCTGCGGAGCATCCTGGCGGCTTAGGAGGCTAGGCACCATGCGGTACTGATGGAGATGAAGACGGTCCTCAGGGAACCCCCTGGACCCCCAGAGCCTCCTGAGGCTCAGGGCCTCGGCGACTCATAAGGGGCAGCCCCTTCGCCGCTCGCCTTCAGCTACCCCAACTCTCCTTCATCAACAGAGCCAAGTGACATTTTCCAAAGTTCATTTAGCTGGGAGCGCCCCCAGGGCTGCATCATTCCCAGGCCGCGTGGGTCCGTCCCTGTGGTATGTATCTTTCCTTTTATGTCTTTAGCTTACCCTGTTGGGGGTGCCCCTTGGGCTGCATCATCCCCAAGCCGCTCGGGCCGGACTCAGTGACATGCATCTTCCCTGCATTTACCTAAGCTAGGTTGCTTTCCATGCTTAATCTATCCATGACTATCAACTGCTAGGTTTTCACCCACCATGGGAGCCGCACGCCGGCCGTCCTTCTTCGGGACCCTTCGCGTTGTCTAACCATTTCGCAGGACCAAGACAACGAATAATAACCAAGACCAGGCGCAACCCGCCTTGAGGTAGGGCCTCGTGAGTCCCGCGCTAGCTCACGAGTGCCCAGATACACCTCGTCTAGCCCTGCCGTGCAAGCCACGTGTCAGGGCGGGGCTGTACATGCCCCGAGGGCTCTCCGCAGTAGGGAGTCCCCCTCCCACGCCCCAATGGAAGCACCATGCTCCGCACTGGCCATCGACACTGCCGAGGAGAGGCTATGCCCGTGCACAAGCGGAAGCACTACGCTCCATGCTGGTGATAAACAACTGAGGGCGGCCCCACGGCCGTACCAACCTCAGAGAGCCCCAGAGCTCAGTGTCCGGCCTCACCGAAATGCCTCCTCTCGGGAGAGCCGTGCGAGGGGGCTGGGCACGGGGGTTGCGCTTGGGTCACGCCCAAGCGTACGCCACCCAACCAGGTCCCCCGGACCTGGTCGTCGCACGTCCCTCCTGAGCTGAGCCTCAGCGAGGACAAAGGTATGGAGAGTGTTTGCACGTCAAGGGGGACTCCTGAGCATCGCGACTCAGGAGCCTAACTGGTCACGTAGCCCCTCGCTCCTTGGTCCGTCTTGGTTTCCGGTCGGCCCAACGGCGGTTGAGGTATGTGCGGGGCCGGGCTCTGCCGACGTAGAACATTAACCTATCCTCTCGTATCCTTCCTATAGGCTGTTTGCGCGTCAAGGGGGACTCCTGAGCATCGCGACTTAGGAGCCTAACTGGTCACGTAGCCCCTCGCTCCTTGGTCCGTCCTGGTTTCCGGTCAGCCCAACGACGGTTGAGGTATGCGCGGGGCCGGGCTCTGTCGACGCAGAACACAAAGAAAATAGGAATAAAATCGCAAAATCTCAAAGAAAATATTACAATACATATTGTTTTCACAATATCAAATGCAAGTTTAATGCCTCCGCGAGGCATGGTACATGTTGCAGGAACAAAGCAGAAAAGCAGCCACAAGTCACCCCTAGACACCGCTGACACCTGCAAAAGGTGCCCCCTCTTGGGTAGCATTGCCTTCACCTGCATCACCGGTCGAGGGCGCAGGGGCGAAGGCGTCGAACTTCTTTAGTAAGGCTTCCACTTGACCCTTCACAGCCATGGCAGCAGCCGCACAGTGTTCGTCGGCTACAGGTTCCAGCAGCTCGTCAAGACGAGCGCTGGGGTCGCAAAGGTGCAGGTGGCTGAAGACCCGTGTCAGTGTGGCTGAGGAAAGGACCCGAGCCTCTGCCTCCGCCATAGGACCGATGCCTTCCACGACCTCCTCGAGCGCCTTCACCAGGAAGGGAAGCAGCTGAGCAGGGCCATCCTAGTCGCTGGCCAGCGGCTTCTCCAAGCCCTTCTCATATAGTGTCTTCAGTGCCACGTGGGACCTCTCCCCGAAGGTCGAGAAGGACGCGCGGTCTTCGGCAAGGACCCTCGCCTTGGCGTCAAGGTCGGCCTCCTTTGCCCTCGCCTTCCGCTCGAACTCCTCCAGCCGGTTGCACTCCGCTGCCTGTGCCTTCGCCAGCTCCCCCAACTCGGCGTCGCGGCCCTTGATGGTGTCCTCCCGGGCCTTCATATCCTCCTCCTTCGCCTGGCGGCTGCATGCTTCTTCCGCATGATGGTCGCGCAGGCCCTTCAACTCGTCCTCCAGCTCTCGGCAGTGGCCGCGGGTGGCCTCGGCGTCCTTCAACGCCGCCTCGCGATCCGCCGCAGCTTTGGCGGCGGCCTGCTTCTCCTTCTCGTAGGCTGTTGCGGCCTGGCTCAGCGACACTCGAACCGCCGAGTCGGAGTAAAGCCAGCCAGAGACCAACTCCAAGCGCCTGCCACCAGGTGCAAGTCCGTGCCCTGGAGATCTTCCCGCAGCTGGGCCATCTCCGAAAGGGCGCACTCCAAGACGGCTGAGGAAGCGGAAGAACCTAGAGCCAGGGGCACAACAGGAGAAGGGGACGACATTGTCACTAGAGCCTGGGAGGTCAAGGGCTCCTGAACCTCACCAGCCATGCCAGACGCTGGCACCTCCTGAGCCGGCGGCACTTCGGGGGCTGACTCCTCCCGAGGATGCTCCACTGGGCCTCGCGAGGACGACCGGGCTGGAGAAGCATAAACACCATCCCCACCTTTGCTCACGGAGAGGAGCGCGGTCGCATGAGGTGACACGGACTCAAGCGGCACTACCTCGCTCTCCCTTCTCCTCTTCACCGCAAACGACAACCTAGTTACGCAGCAAGGAAAGAGAGTCGGAAACAAGCATCAACAACAGGACCAAGGTGAGGCGGGACACTTACTGGTCTACAGCAATGTAGTCCACCTTCTGCTTGGTGAGCTTGAAGCCGGAGAGCGTTGCGACCCGAGGCGCGGGCACACCTGTGACACGTCTCCGTCGTATCTATAATTTTTGATTGTTCCATGCCAATATTCTACAACTTTCATATACTTTTGGCAACTTTTTATACTATTTTTGGGACTAACATATTGATCCAGTGCCCAGTTCCTCTCTGTTGCATGTTTTTGGTTTCGCAGAATATCCATATCAAACGGAATCCAAACGGGATAAAAACAGATGGAGAATTATTTCAGAATATTTGTGATTTTTGGGAAGAAAATCAACGCGAGATGGTGCCCGAGGTGGCCACGAGGGTGGGGCCATGGCCACTACAGGCAGGCGCGCGCCCCACCCTCATGGGCCCCTCGTAAGGCGGTTGATGCTCTACTTTGGCCGCAAGAAAGCTAATTTTTGGAAAAAGATCTGGGCGAAGGTTTCAAGCCAATCGGAGTTACGGATCTCCGGATATAAAAGAAACGGTGAAAGGGCAGCAAAACAGAACGCAGAAACAGAGAGAGACAGAGAGACATATCCAATCTCGGAGGGGCTCTCGCCCCTCCCACGCCATGTAGGCCAAGGACCAGAGGGGAAACCCTTCTCCCATCTAGGGAGGAGGTCAAGGAAGAAGAAGACTAAGGGGCCCCCTCTCCCCTTCTCTTTCGGTGGCGCCGGAACGCTGTCGTGGCCATCATCATCATCACCGCGATCTACACCAACACCTCCACCATCTTCACCAACATCTCCATCACCTTCCCCCCTCTATCTACAGTGGTCCACTCTCCCACAACCCGCTGTACCCTCTACTTGAACATGGTGCTTTATGCTTCATATTATTATCCAATGATGTGTTGCCATCCTATGATGTCTGAGTAGATTTTCGTTGTCCTATCGGTGGTTGATGAATTGCTATGATTGATTTAATTTGCTTGTGGTTATGTTGCTGTCCTTTGGTGCCCATCATATGAGCGCGCGCGTGGATCACACCATAGGGTTACTTGTATGTTGATAGGACTATGTATTGGAGGGCAAGGGTGACAGAAGCTTCAGCCTAGCATAGAAATTGATGCATACGAGGTTGAAGGGGGGCCAATATATCTTAATGCCATGGTTGGGTTTTACCTTAATGAACGTTAGTAGTTGCAGATGCTTGCTAATATTTCCAATCATAAGTGCATAGAATTCCAAGTCAGGGATGACATGCTAGCAGTGGCCTCTCCCACATGAAACTTGCTATCGGTCTACTAAAGTAATCAATTGCTTAGGGGCAATTCCGCAACTCCTACCACCACTTTTCCACACTCTCTATATTTACTTTATTGTTTCCTAATCTAAACAGCCCCTACTTTTTATTTACGTACTATTTATTATCTTGCAAACCTATCCAACAACACCTACAAAGTACTTCTAGTTTCATACTTGTTCTAGGTAAAGCGAACATCAAGCATGCGTAGAGTTGTATCGGTGGTCGATAGAACTTGAGGGAATATTTGTTCTACCTTTAGCTCCTCGTTGGGTTCGACACTCTGACTTATCGAAAACTGTTGTGATCCCCTATACTTGTGGGTTATCGTAATGCTCCAGAAGCTGAAGCAGGAGCAGCAGTTGAACCAGAGGCGGCTCCAGCCGGCACCGGAGTAGCAACAGAATCTCGGAGGACCAGTGCCGACCTGCTCCTCGTCGGGATCACGGGCAGTTCCTCCTTCTCCTGGGAAGTGTCGGCCTCGTCATCGTCAGGGAAGGTGCGGAGGATGTCGGCCTTACTTAGGGGGGAGGTCTCCCCCGTCCCTTCAGGGGTCACCTACGAGTCTTCTTCCTCCTCTTCTTCTTCATGGGACTCACCAGAAGATAGCTCCATCGGCGTCGGCGCCGCTGGGGCCCCGGTGAGCACCGGCGGCACCAGGCCACTCCCGTCAAAGGTCGGCTTGGAGGCCACGATCAGCGCACTGTCCTTGTGGCGGAACAAGGGAGTAAAGATGTTCGGAGGATACTCCTGATTGTCCCCGACCAGGAGGCGGAGAGCTGCGGTCAGCTCCTCGCCGGACAAGGCCTCCAAGCTCAGGCAAACCTTGTCCTCTTCATCCCCGAGTTCCCACAAGGGGCGCGAGCGGGCCTGCAGCGGGGCCACGCGCAGCGCCAGAAACTCTCTCAGGAGCATGGCCCCCGTAATCCCTGCTGCCTTCGCATTGCCGGGCTTCAGGTCGGACTTCATCTGCTCCAGCACCAACGTCGCCCGCTCGTCGGTGAGCTTCGTGTAGTACCATGCCTTGTTGGACTGGGGCTTCTCCATTGGCAGCGCCAAGCGCGGGTGGACACGCTTGGCGCTTATCATGACCCATTTGGCCCTAAGGTTGTTAGCCTTCTTCCTGGTGTTTGAGATCGAGTTGGCCTTGCCGGCCGCGATGAAATTGGCGCACCCGGAGATATGGCCCTCACTGACTCGGAGGAAGAAGAAGTGGCGCAGCAAGGCCATAGACGACATCACGCCTAGATACGCCTCACAGTAGTAGGTGAAGATGGACAAGAGAAGAACGGAGTTGGGATGGAGATGCAGCGCCTGCAACCCGTAGTGGTCGAGGACCTCATAGAAGAAATCGAACAAGGGAGGAACCAACCCGGCGGCGATGCTGCTCGTGAAGAAGGGGAAGAACGCGCTCCCCTCGGGCTCCGGCACGTCGGAAGCAACCCGGAGCTCCGTCTTCCCCCTTTCATTACTCTCCCCCGTCATCAGCAGGCACGTGGCGGCGAGGTTTTTCTCCAAGACATTGGGCGAGTCGAGGGCGGGTTCGTACCAAGCCTTCACCGCAGACGGCACCAACGACGAGGCAGGCTTGACCCTCCGGGGCGCCATTGGTCGCTGATGTAGGAAAGGATGCTTGCGGATCTGAAGATTTCGGAAGCAAGGAGCAAGAAAGGGGATCTGAGCAAGGCAAAAGGAAACAGCGAAGGTAAACGCTATCTAAACCAGCCTTTTGACGGTCGGACAGTTGCCGAGGCAGCATGGGGAAGCGAAGACGCCCACGTCCAATCAACCGCCACGCGTCGACCGAGGCCGCAGGCTATTGGGGCCCACGGTGCTCCGCACTTGACCCTTGGATTCGCCTCAAAGCTAAGCCCAAGCGCGCCTTGGGCCCGGGGGCTACTGTCGGCATTCTGTGAATGAGGGTCCCTAGACTTGCTTGCCTACGGCCCAGGGCGTGGCTTTGCTGGCAGGCATGTATGGCCCATCTTCATCAACAAGGAATCAAGACCCTCGCGAGGGGCCAAGCCTCGCGAGGCGGACAACATGAGACCCCCTCAGGAGCGGCCTCGCCATGCCGGCTTGTGAGGGGCGGAGAGTTCAAGGTCACGCAAACCTCGCGAGGTTCTTGTGACGTAAGCCATGACGATCGAGACCAGGCGAGCGCCAGCACGCGCAACGTCCTTGTTTCCTATTTGGTTCTAAGGGGGCAAGCGCGGGCGCGGAGTACCGAGGCATCAAGCAAAAGTTTCCATATTGGTGCAATGAGACCAAGAGCAGAAGGACGGCAAGACGGAGGTCACCATGGAGCCCAGGACGGCGTCACCACCAGAACCTTTGGCAGGTGAGGGAGTCCTGGATTATGGGGTCTCCGGACAGCCGGACTATATCTTTCGGCCGGACTGTTAGACTATGAAGATACAAGATTGAGGACTTCGTCTCGTGTCCGGATGGGACTCTACTTGGTGTGGAAGGCAAGCTAGGCAATACAGATATGTATATTTCCTCCTTTGTAACCGACCTTGTGTTACCCTAGCCCCCTCCGGTGTCTATATAAACTGGAGGGTTTTAGTCCGTAGGACGACATACAATCATACCATAGGCTAGCTTCTAGGGTTTAGCCTCTCTGATCTCGTGGTAGATCTACTCTTGTACTACCCATATCATCAATATTAATCAAGCAGGACGTAGGGTTTTACCTCCATCAAGAGGGCCCGAACCTAGGTAAAACATCGTGTTCCCTGCCTCCTGTTACCATCCGCCTTAGACGCATAGTTCGGGACCCCCTACCCGAGATATGCCAGTTTTGACACTGACATTGGTGCTTTCATTGAGAGTTCCTCTGTGTCGTCGCTGTTAGGCTTGATGGCTCCTACTATCATCGGTAGCGATGCAGTCCAGGGTGAGACTTTCCTCCCCGGACAGATCTGTGTGTTCGGTGGCTTTGCACTGCGGGCCAATTCGCTTGGCCATCTAGAGCAGATTGAAAGCTACGCCCCTGGCTAGCAGGTCAGGTTTGGAAGCTTAAACTACACGGCCGATGTCCGCGGAGACTTGATCTTCGATGGATTCGAGCCTCTGCCTTGTTTGTCACGCGCTCATGATGAGTACGATTTAGCTCTACCATCAGACAGTGTTCAGGAGATCGCACCGGCAGCCGCTCCGACCCTCAATTCGGAGCCAGTTGCGCCGTCCATGGACAGGTGGATGGACCCCGCCATGGAGGCCTTACCCTCAGCGGTGATCGAGCCGAAAATCGACCTTACCTTGCACGAGAGCCGTATTGTTAAACTGCCGGATCTTTCTCCGGCCACGGGCTCCGAACCGCCTGCGCCCGTTCCTATCGAATCCAATTGGGCGCCGATCATGGAGTTTACCTCCGCGGATATCTTTCAGCACTCGCCCTTCGGCGATATGCTGAACTCATTAAGGTCTCTCTCCTTGTCAGGAGGATCCTGGCCGAACTATGTCCGGCAGGACTGGGATGCGGATGACGAAGAAATTCGCCGCCCTCCCACCACCCACTTAGTAGCCACTGTCGATGACTTAACCGACATGCTCGACCTCAACTCCGAAGACATCAACGGTATGGGCGACGATGCATGAGACGAACAGGAACCACTGCCCACAGGGCACTGGACGCCCACTTCATCACATGACATATACATGTTGAACACACCCAAAAAAATGATGACGAAGAACGTAAGGACACAACGAAGGGTTGTCCCCTCGAGAATCAGTCAAAGCGGCGGCGTAAGCACCGCTCCAAATCTCGCCTCGACAAAAACAACGATCATATAGACCCAGCGTTAGAGTAGGGTGAACCATCGTCGGACCACGGCAACACGGAGAATCAAACCAAACAACCTGACTCTATCAAAGATAATAGTCCGGATGACCTCACACCGGACAAACACCCAGAGCAACAGAATGCCCGTCAAAGGCTTGTTGCCACCGCGAGGAGTCTAAAAAAGCAGGAGCAAAGACTCAAGGCCGCACAAGACACACTCGGAATCAGATGGAGCAAAATACTCAACGCAGCAGCGAAGTACGGTGGTAATCGCCCCACCAAGAGCTACCCGAAGCAGAAGTTGCTACTTGAATTCGATGAGAAGCCTTAGATCCCCTGCAACCAAAAATCAAAACGGCCACCTGGCTGGATAGACGTCCTCACGACCAACATAGAGTGGAAAACAACGCCACACATAAGGCAATACGCGATCCACGCGAGGGCTCGCATCAAAAGGACGGCGCAACCAGATCCATCTATGGACCACGCAAGCGTGCTCCAGCATACGATGCAACACAACAAAAATCCAAACAATGCGGTACACCCAGATACATGGGTGCCTCACACCCCCTATGTTTCACCGATGAGGTGCTAGACCATGAATTTCCAGAGGGATTCAAACCCGTAAACATAGAGGCATATGACGGAACAACAGACCCTGGGGTCTGGATTGAGGACTATATCCTCCATATCCATATGGCTCGAGGAGATGATCTCCACGCCATCAAGTACTTACCCCTCAAGCTCAAAGGGCCAGCTCGGCACTGGCTTAAAAGCCTCCCCGAAAACTCCATTGGAAGCTGGGAAGAGCTCGAAGACGCTTTTCGGGCAAATTTTCAAGGGACTTATGTCCGACCTCCGGATGCGGACGATTTGAGTCATATAACTAAACAGCCCGGAGAGTCAGCCCGAAAGCTATGGAACAAGTTTCTTACTAAAAAGGACCAAATAGTTGACTGTCCGGACGCCGAGGCCTTGGCAGATTTTAAGCATAGCGTCCACGACGAATGGCTTGCTAGACACCTCGGCCAAGAAAAGCCGAGAACAATGGCAGCATTAACAAGCCTCATGACCCGCTTTTGCGTGGGTGAGGACAGCTGGCTAGCCAGATGCAGCACCAGTGACCCAAGTACATCCAAAGTTAGAGATGAAAATGGGGAATCACGACGCAGCAAAAATAATAAGCGTCAGAATAAAGAAGACAACCCGAAGAGCATGGCGGTAAACGCCGGATTCAGAAGCTCTCGGCTAGGTCAGCAAATGCCGCCCTCTAAAGGCGCCAGAGATGAACTGTCCAGCCTCAACAAAATTCTGGACCAAATATGTCAGATCCATAGCACCCCTGGTAAACCCGCTAGTCATACCCACAGAGAATGTTGGGTCTTCAAGCAGTCCGGCAAGCTCAACGCCGTACACAAGGGGGAGAATACACCAAGCAAAGATGAGGATGAGCCTCTCAAGCAAGACACTGGGGAACAAAAGAAATTTCCACCAGAAGTCAAAACAGTAAACGTGTTACACGTGATCAAGGGGAGAAACAAAGCGGCACTCCCAGATAAATATGCCCAAGGGCCTATCACCGCGGAGTCCTGCCACTGGTCGTCTCAACCGATCACTTTTGACCATCGGGATTACTCAGCAAGTATCCGGCGTGCAGGATGGGCTGCCTTGGTATTAGACCCACTAATTGACGGATACCACTTCACACGAGTCCTGATGGACGGTGGCAGCAGTCTAAATCTGATATATCAGGACACAATCCGCAAAATGGGGATAGACCCAACGAAAATTTGCCTCAGCAATACTACCGTTAAAGGAGTAACGCCAGGCCCAGGGGCTCATTGCACGGGCTCCCTGCTACTAGAAGTTATATTCGGCTCCCCCGATAACTTCCATAGCGAAAATTTAACCTTCCACATTGCTCCGTTCCAAAGTGGCTATCAAGCACTACTTGGACGCGAAACTTTCGCTCACTTTAATGCAATACCGCATTATGCTTCCCTCACGCTTAAGATGCCCGGTCCATGTGGTATCATTACAGTAAATGGAAATATTGAGCGATCCCTGCGCGCCGAGGAGGGTGCGGCTGCCTCGGCAGCCGCACACTAAAATGGCCTCACCAACTAAAGTATTCGATAGGTCGTCAAGACCATGGACACGGTTAGACGAGTCCGGCGCAGCCATATGAAATTCGTACAGGTTTGATGGCCACACCCCTATCACAAACGCAAGGGGCTCAACGCGCGCAGACAAGTGGCAATTTTTACTCATCTTGAAATTTACATGGTTTCTTTAAAACCTACCTTTTTGCACGACAACTTTTCACCTAAGTTCCTCTCTTTTACAGATGACCACCGTGCTACACCTGTCCAGGATACGGCACAACGGAGACACATGTGCAGACGTGCAGCAGGGACCCGTCCCAAGGATTCTTTTTAGATTAAGACCCTGCGTCAACCTTTTTTACTGTCTCTTGTTGATACACATCCCTCGGATTCTCAGTACAATTGAGAAGGATGCTGGCGTCTTGGCATGTGGCCACGTCAGAATAATGCACGTACCTGGACACCAGGGGCTTCTTACAAAGGGCACTGTTTAGGCCTGGTTTATACCATAAAAGACCGAATACCTTAGGGAGTGTTCGGCGTCGCAAGTTTGGCCTTATATGCATCAGCTCCGAATCATGTCTTTGATCAAATGTTGGGTTTGCCCGGCTCCTATGTTTTGGTACCTTACGTTCCGCTCTATCAGCTAAGGTAGCACTAGGAGAACTACTTCGATTGTGCCCCGGTTCATCCGGACGAGCACCTCAGTAGAGAAAGCCGAAAACTGACTATCATGGTATAGCGTGAGACTGGTCAACCACTCGATGACCTATCGGAATGTTAGAATTCCTCCGCCTTAAGGAAGGGCCATTTCCCAGCCAGGCATGTACGCGCCCCGAATTCGGGAGAGTGCGGAGCCACCAGGGGCTATATAGTAGCCCCACCGTCAAACTCCTATGGCTAAGTGAAAGTGTTAAAGCATTATAGTCTGGTTGCCTCGTTTGCTGCGCTATCACCTCCTTAATAGGGCCAAGACATTGGGTTAAGTGTGAACACGCGTCTTCTGCAAACACCTCCACATTATATGTGTGGGGGCTGAAGCCGATGACTGCAATCTTTTAGGTTATACACATGTATACATAAACGGCCGCACAGGAGGCATCATATTACTTTCAGGCAAAAGTATAAACACAACCTTAATAAATTTCATAAAAACATTATGTTTACAATGGGAATACATGTCACTCAAACATAATATTCTTCGAGCACTGGGCCTCTATCAAACGAGCACCCTCGAGAACCTGTTCGAAATAGTGCTCGGCAGCCACTCGGCCTATGGCCGAACCCTGCGCCGCAACAGTGGTAGCATCCATCTACGCCCAGTATGCTTTAACATGGGTAAGGGCCATCCACGAGCCTTCTATGCACGCCGACCTCTTCATCGCATTGATGCGCGGCACCGCACCAAGGAACTGCTGCACTAAGCTGAAATAGCTGTTCGGCTTCGACTTCTCCAGCCACAGGTGATCCACGATAGACCTCATGGCGAGTCCGGACAACCTATTGAGTTCGGCCCATTCGGCTAGCTGATCAGTCAATGGAAGCGGACGCTCTGGAACATTAAATTATGACCAGAACAGCTTGTCCACTTCATGATCTGTTTGATCTTGGAAGTATTTGGCCGCATCGACAGCGCTCGCCGCCAAGTCCATATATGCGTCTACCAAACTCCACAGCCGATCCAGAGGGGCATACCGTGGATCTCCAAACTTCCTCCGCAGCATGAAGGGCTTCCCAGCCGCAATATCCCCGGCTTCACGCAGCTCCTCCTTCTTCGCTCTCATAGCAGAGCGGGTGTCTTTGGTCGTCATCATGGCCTTTTCAAGGTCCGTCGCCTTCACTTGGTTTTCTTCTTCAAGGAACTGGCAACTGTCGGCAGTGTCTTTTAACTTTACAACCATCTTGGCCATTTTCTCTTTGCTCTCACAATGCGCGGCCTTCTCGGCCCTCAACTCTTCGACCGCCTTCAAAACAGCCGAATTACTACTCCTGGCTTGTTCTTTGGCTCGGGCAAGTTCTGCCCGAAGGGGTTCCACGGTGGCAGCTCCATCTACGGTCACAACATATTAAAGATACTGGCATCATGCTGCTCTTACTATGTGACATTCACCAGAAAGCATTACTTACCCTGTGCCTCGTCAAGCCGCTTGTTAACAAGCTCGATGTCGGCATCTGCCGCATCCAGTTGCCGCTTTAGTTCGGCAAACTCATCAGTCCGGCTAGCCACCGGAGCTTCCACCACCTGCACATAAAGGCGGTTTGGTTACTACTTGGGACTACAATCCTATGTTCGCCGCCGTTCTCGACGACAACCAGAGTCTCAGGGGCTACTATCTACATAGGGCACACCTAAAAATGTGCGGTACTATCAAAAAGTATCACGTACCTCAAAGCCTATCAGTAGACTCATAAAGGCTTCATGCAATCCGCTTTCGGTGGACAAAATTCTTTCCATCACTGTACCCATTAATGTACGGTGTTCTTCTGAGATGGCCGCTCGCTCCAACAGCTCCCTCAGTACGTCCGACCGCATACCAGACGGTGCCGAACTCTTTTTGTTTGCTCTCTTCAAGAGCCGGATGCTGAGGACTTCGGGTGACTATAGGATTATCTTTTGGCCTCACCGGATCCGGAGAGGCCCTCCATGGCGACACTTCAAGGTCGCCCGCTTCTTGAGCAGGGGAGTCCGAGGGAGGCGTTTCTCTCCATCATCTCCAGAAGAAGATCCCCCGAAGACGAGCTCTGCTGAGAAGGGCTAAGATCCGAACTGCAAGATAAATGCTTCGGTTATTTTCCTCAGAAGTGAAGTAGTATATCTTCACTATTAAAGTACTTTTTGATTACTTACAGCTCCTTAGAGGGCAGATCCCCGCGCGGACTTTGTGCGGCAAGAGCACCCTCCAAGGCAGGACCCTCTGGTGGAGACTTCTTCTCCCATTTGGAAACCGTGGGTTCCGGATCTTCAGGGGTAGTCCTCTTCCTTCCCCGGGGTGAGAGAATACCAGATTCCTCCCCTGGGTTATCCTCCCTCATGGAGGCGCCCGTTCCCTCAGTCGGAATGGGTAGCGGTGGAGGCCCGCTTTCGCCCCCTTTATTCCCCCCTTTATCTTCCTGTGAGGGCTTCGGGCAAGGTGCTAGCTCGAGCATCTTTTCCAGCACCGGATTCTCCAAGCCTTCTGGAAGGGGGGCCGAACACCGAATCATCTTCGCCTTTGTTATCCAGTCCTGGTCAAAGAGCGATTTCTCAGAATGACGTCATGATAAATGAAAGACGGTGTGTTCGGCTAGAGGATACCTTACTTGGTCGGCAGCGCGGGTGCTGCTCAGGCCCACGTCCTCGGTAGTGTCCGGACACTCTATCTGGGGTCCGAAGAATGATTTATACATCTCCTCGTGCATCAGACCGAGGAAATTCTGAATAGCGCGCGGTCCTTCTGGGTTGAACTCCCACATGCGGAGGGGTCGGTGTTTGCATGGATGGATTCGTCGAACCAGCATGACTTGCATTACCATAATCAAACTAAAATCTTCTTCGAAGAGATCTCGAATGCGGCTCTGCAGTACAGGCACGTCCTTGGCTGGACCCCAGCTCAGCCCTCTGCTAATCCATGACATCAGTTGTGGTGGAGGGCCTGAGCGGAAAGCAGGGGCAGCCGCCCACTTGGCACTTCTGGGAGCTGTGATGTAAAACCACTCCCATTGCTATAATCCGGACACCTCTGGAATGGAACCCTTTGGCCATGGAGCTCCAGCGATCTTGCTTATTAATGCGCCTCCACACGCTACATGCTGCCCCTCGACCATCTTCGGCTTCACATCAAAGGTCTTGAGCCACAGGCCGAAGTGAGGGGTAATGCGGAGGAAGGCCTCACATACGACAATAAATGCCGAGATATGGAGAAAGGAGTCCGGGGCTAGATCGTGGAAATCTAGCCCGTAATAAAACATCAACCCCCTAACGAAGGGATCCAGAGTGAGGCCTAGACCTCGGAGGAAGTGGGAGATGAACACGACGTCTTCGTTGGGTTTAGGAGTAGGGACGACCTGCCCTCGGGCAGGCAGCCAATGCGAAACCTCGGCGGTCAGGTATCTAGCCTCCCTCAACTTCTTGATGTTTTCTTTCGTAACGGAGGAGGGCATCCACCGGCCTTGAAGGATAGATCCGGACATGATTGAAGGTCCGTAGCACCTGACCTGGGCTTTGGGTGTTAGAACTCGAGGTGGGGGAAGGATTCGATTGACCACGGGAGGGGAAAAAGTAAAAGCCTTGTCCCTTTATAAAGAGGGTGAATATCAAGCATCCTCTCCGTAGCCGTTTGGGACTTGCCTATAATCTAGGAGTCCTAGACACAGTTGGGTTACCCACGACCGTATTGATGAGAATCCCGTAATTAGGGGAACACAATCTCTGCTTCGACATGACGTGTCAAAAAAACTGCCTCGCACTATGTGCGGGGCTAGTTAAAGGAAACGGTTCGAATAATCACCGGGCCATGGCATAAGGTTGTGTTGCCCAAAACAAGTCAGCAAATTAGATTTGTGGAAATATTATTCTCTCTACGGTGGTATGTGGAACTTATTTTGCAGGGTCGGACACTATCCTTGTATCCAAATTCTTCCGTGGTGTATTCGGAGGAGGAACCCGCCTTGCAATGCCGAAAATAATACTGCGCACCGGACTCATCGTCATTGAAAGCCTGGTTCAGGGGATACTGAGGGGGTCCTGGATTAGGGGGTCTCTGGACAGCCGGACTATATCTTTCGGCCGGACTGTTAGACTATGAAGATACAAGATTGAAGACTTCGTCTCGTGTCCGGATGGGACTCTACTTGGCGTGGAAGGCAAGCTAGGCAATACGGATATGTATATTTCCTCCTTTGTAGCCTGCCTTGTGTAACCCTAGCCCCCTCCGGTGTCTATATAAATCGGAGGGTTTTAGTCCGTAGGACGACATACAAACATACCATAGGCTAGCTTCTAGGGTTTAGCCTCTATGATCTCGTGGTAGATCTACTCTTGTAGTACCCATATCATCAATATTAATCAAGTAGGATGTAGAGTTTTACCTTCATCAAGAAGGCCCGAACCTGGGTAAAACATCGTGTTCCCTGCCTCCTGTTACCATCCACCTTAGACGCACAGTTCGGGACCCCCTACCCGAGATCCGCTGGTTTTGACACCGACAGCAGGCGAAGACCACCTTTTGTCAGGATAGCTTGTACTAGCTGTCCCCTTTCAAATTGGCTGTTGTTGGCTCCCTTACTGCTCAATATTTGGGGAGAGGACCAGGGCCTCTATAAATAGGACTACCCACCACCATAGGGGGAGGAGAGCATCAAGTTCATCCCCAGCTACACAAGTGCACCGAGCACAAGGACGCCTCAACCTCAGGAGGTCGTTCTTGCCCTTGTACTGTTCTTCCTCAGCCCAAGAGGCAATCAACCACCACACTGGAGTAGGGTATTACACCACAACGGTGGCCCGAACCAGTATAAATCTTGTGTCCCTTGTGTTGCGAGTTCGTCGGGTTAGTTGTGAGATCTAGGCTAAGTTAGGACGCAGATCGATAGGGGGGAGATCTTCGCGCGCACCCCAGTGTTCGAACCTTAAGGGTTTTGCCGGAACCCGTGATCCGACAACCATGTTGCTCTTTAATTATTTGACTTGTCAAACCTTAGACAAATATGTGATGCATGTGGATCTGTTTGGACGTCTTCTTTTTTGTAAGTTGGCAAGTGATTCGTATGCTGCTACATAAAAATATTGTTGTGGTTTGACGTGTATTTAGAAGCACTCTTTATTTTTATTTTTTTGAAATGAAGGCAAAAGATTTGCCTCTTCAATTAAATAAGGGAGAGTAGAGTTTAGAGTTTTACAACACACTCACAAATCGCGGCATGGCAATTACTCGTACAATATGATGTTCCCTAGTTTCCTTGCGCCGGTAGTAACCCAAAGTTTAGCATCTTCTAAAAGGTTGGTTAGGAGTACCGGCGGTGACACACTTTTCCGACGGAATACTCGGGCATTTCTCTCATTCCAAATGGTCCAGGAAACGAGCATGGTGAGGGAAGCCATTGCATGGCGATGAGGGTTGCTGTCGTTGGTTCTTTTCTGCCACCACTCAATAATGGTTTCATCTAACTGCCATTCCGAGGTGTCCATGTGCGCGAGCCCAAGCTTCTAAATGATTGATCTCCAGAGTCTAAGCGTGTAGAGACACTTGACAAAGAGGTGTATCCCTGTTTCTTGTTCCCTTTTGCATAGCGGGCAAGGGCAACAGTTTGGCCAACCACACTTCTCCAAGCGATCGGCAGTCTGATACGTCCATTTTGCATCATGCTTTTATATCGATATTTATTGCATTATGGGCTGTTATTACACATTATGTCACAATACTTATGCCTATTCTCTCTTATTTTACAAGATTTCCATAAAGAGGGAGAATGTCGGCAGCTGGGATTCTGGGCTGGAAAAGGAGCAAATATTAGAGACCTATTCTGCACAGCTCCAAAAGTCCTAAAACTTCACGGAAGACGTTTTCAGAATATATAAAAAATACTCAGCGGAAGAAGTTCACCGGGGGGCCACACCCTACCCACGAGGGTGGGGGCACGCCCTACCCCCATGGGCGTGCCCCCTACTCGTGGGCCCCCTGGTGGCCCTCTGACGGCCATCTTCTCCTATATGAGGTCTTTCGATGAGAGAAAAATCATAAGCCATCTTCTCGGACGAAACTCCGCCGCCATGAGGCGGAACCAATCTAGGGCTCTGGCGGAGCTGTTCTGCCGGGGAAACTTCCCACCGGGAAGGGAAATCATCGCCATCGTCATCACCAATGCTCCTCTCATCGGGAGATGGCAATCTCCATCAACATCTTCACCAGCACCATCTCCTCTCAAAGCCCTAGTTCATCTCCTGTATCCAATTCCTATCTCCAAGTCCGAGATTGGTACATGTGGGTTGCTAGTAGTGTTAATTACTCCTTGTAGTTGATGCTAGTTGGTTTATTTGGTGGAAGATCATATGTTTAGATCCTATATGCATATTAATACCCCTCTGATTATGAACATGAATATGCTTTGTGAGTAGTTACGTTTGTTCCTGAGGACATGGGAGAAGTCTTGCTATTAGCAGTCATGTGAATTTGGTCTTCGTTCGATATTTTGATGAGATGTATGTTGTCATCCCTCTAGTGGTGTTATGTGAACATCGACTACATAACACTTCACCATTATTTGGGCCTAGAGGAAGGCATTGGGGAGTAATAAGTAGATGATAGGTTGCTAGAGTGACAGAAGCTTAAACCCTAGTTTATGCGTTGCTTCGTAAGGGGCTGATTTGGATCCATATGTTTCATGCTATGGTGAGGTTTACCTTAATACTTTTGTTGTAGTTGCGGATGCTTGCAATAGAGGTTAATCATAAGTGGGATGCTTGTCCAAGTAAGGACAGCGCCCAAGCACCGGTCCACCCACATATCAGATTATCAAAGTACCGAATGCGAATCTTATGAACATGATGAAAACTAGCTTGACGATATTCCCATGTGTCCTCAGGAGCGCTTTTCTCTATATAAGAGTTTGTCCAGGCTTGTCCTTTGCTCTAAAAAGGATTGGGCCACCTTGCTGCACTTTATTTACTTTTGTTACTTGTTGCTCGTTACAAATTATCCTATCACAAAACTATCTATTACCACTTATTTCAGTACTTGCAGAGAATACCTTGCTGGTAACCGCTTATCATTTCCTTCTGCTCCTCGTTGGGTTCGACACTCTTACTTATCGAAAGGACTAAAAATAGATCCCCTATACTTGTGGGTCATCAAGACTCTTTTCTGGCACCGTTGCCGGGGAGTGAAGCGCCTTTGGTAGGTGGAATTTGGTAAGGAACAATTTATATAGTGTGCTGAAATTTACTGTCACTTGTTATTATGGAAAGTAATCCTCTGAGGGGCTTGTTCGGGGTATCTTCACCCCGACCAATAGAGCAAAGAGTTGCTCCTCAACCTACTAAACCTACTGAAAATGAAAAAGTCTGCTTTGAAATTCCTTCGGGTATGATAGAAAAACTGCTAGCTAACCCTTTTGTAGGAGATGGAACAAAGCATCCTGATGAGCATCTAATATATGAGGATGAAGTTTGTGGATTATTTATGCTTGCAGGTGTACCCGGAGATGTTGTTAAGAAGAAGGTCTTCCCTTTATCTTTGAAGGGAGACACATCGACATGGTATAGGCTATGTGATGATATGGGGTCTTGGAATTACAAACAATTGAAATTGGAATGTCATCAGAAGTTTTATCCTATGCATCTCGTTCATCATGATCGTAATTATATATATATAATTTTTGGCCTCGCGAAGGAGAAAGCATCGCTCAAGCTTGGGGGAGGACTAAATCAATGTTATATTCATGCCCCAATCATGAGCTCTCAAGAGAAATGATTATTCAAAAATTTTATGCTCGGCTTTGTGATAGCAATCGCACCATGCTTGATACTTCTTGTGCTGGATCTTTTATGATGAAGACTATTGAATTCAAATGGGATTTATTGGAAAGGATTAAATGCAACTCTGAAGATTGGGACCTCGAGGAAGGTAAGGACTCAGGTATGACACCTAAGTTTGATTGTGTTAAATCTTTTATGGATACCGATGTTTTCCGTAAGTTTAACACTAAATATGGACTTGACTCTGAGATAGTAGCTTCTTTCTGTGAATCTTTTGCTACTTATGTTGATCTCCCCAAGGAGAAGTGGTTTAAATATCATCCTCCCATAGAAGTATAAGTAGCTATACCTATTAAAGTTGAAGAAAAGATTATCACTTATAATGATCTTGTTGTTCCTACTTCTTATGTTGAGAAACCACCTTTCCCTGTTAGGATAAAGGATCATGCTAAAGCTTCAACTGTGGTCCGTAAAATAAATATTAAAACATATACACCTCCTGAGCAAGTTAAAGTTGAACCTAATATTGCTATTGTTAAAGATCTCTTGTCTGATAATATTGATGGGCATGTCATTTATTTCTGTGATGAAACTGCTAGAATTGCTAAACTGTGTGCTAAAGATAAACCTAGACCCATGGTAGGCATGCATGTTATTTCTGTTAAAATAGGAGATCATTGTTATCATGGCTTATGTGATATGGGTGCTAGTGCTAGTGCAATACCTATTAGCCTATATAGATAAATTATGCATGATATTGCACCTGTTGAGTTAGAAGATATTGATGTCACAATTAAACTTGCCAATAGAGATACTATTTCACCAATGGGAATTGTTAGAGATGTTGAAGTCTTGTGTGGGAAAACTAAATATCCTGCTGATTTTCTTTTTCTTGGTTCCCTACAAGATAGCTTTTGTCCTATTATATTTGGTAGACCCTTCCTGAACACTGTTAATGCTACCATAGATTGCAAAAGGGATGTTGTTACTATCGGTTTAGATGATATGTCTCATGAATTTAATTTCTCTAAATTTAGTAGACAACACCGTGAAGAAGAATTGCCTAGTAAGGATGAAATTATTGGTCTTGCTTCTATTGCCGTACCTCCTAGTGATCCTTTAGAACATTATTTGCTAGACCATGAAAATGATATGTTTATGAATGAAAGAAGGGAAATAGATGAAGTATTCTTTAAACAGGAACCTATTCTGAAAAATAATTTACCTGTTGAAATCCTAGGGGATCCTCCTCCACCCAAGGGTGATCCCGTGTTTGAGCTTAAACCGTTGCCTGATACTCTTAAATATGCTTATCTTGATGAGAAAAAGATATATCATCTTATTATTAGTGCTAACCTTTCAGAGCATGAGGAAGAGAGATTATTGAAAACTCTGAAGAAGCATCGTGCTGCTATTGGGTATACTCTTGATGATCTTAAGGGCATTAGTCCCACTCTATGTCAACATAAAATAAATTTAGAATAAGATGCTAAACCAGTTCGTGTCATCAACGACGGCTGAATCCTAAAATGAAAGAAGTGGTAAGAAAAGAAATACTAAAGCTCCTTGAGGCGGGTATAATCTATCCCATTGCTGATAGACAGTGGGTAAGTCCTGTCCATTGTGTCCCTAAGAAGGGAGGTATTACTGTCGTTCCTAATGATAAAGATGAATTGATTCCTCAAAGAATTATTACAGGTTATAGGATGGTAATTGATTTCTGCAAATTAAATAAGGCCACTAAAAAGGATCATTACCCCTTACCTTTATCGATCAAATGCTAGAAAGATGTAACGCCCTCAGTGCGGCTATATCTCCTACATGTCGAAGCGCGACTTAGAGGCATAACCGCATTGAAAGCAGTGTCGCAAGTAAGGTAATCTTCACAACAACCCATGTAAATAGATAAAAGGGGAAAAGATACATAGTTGGCTTACACTCGCCACGTCACACAAATACATGAATAACATTACAATCATTCAATACACTCATGGTCCGACTATGGTACCAAAATAAAGATCAACCCCCACATGCGACAAAGACCCCGATCGCCCCAACTGGGCACCACTACTGATCATCTGGGAAAGACACATAGTAACGACGAGAGTCTTCATCGAACTCCCACTTGAGCTCAAGCGCATCGTCTGGAACGGTATCATCGGTCCCTGCATCTGGTTTTGGAAGTAAACTGTGAGTCACGAGGACTCAGCAATCTCCCTCGCGATCAAGACTATTTAAGCTTATAGGTAAGGCAAGGTATGATGTGGAGCTGCAGCAAGCGACTAGCATATGTGGTGGCTAACATACGCAAATGGGAGCGAGAAGAGAAGGCAAAATCATGGTCGAACAACTATAATCAAGAAGTGATCCTAGTACAACCTACGTCAAGCATTACTCCAACATCGTGTTCACTTCCCGGACTCCGCCGAGAAGAGACCATCACGGTTACACATGCAGTTGATTCATTTTAATTAAATTAAGTTTCATGTTATCTACAACCGGACATTAACAAATTCCCATCTGTCCATAACCGCGAGCACGGCTTTCGAAAGTTCAAATCCCTACAGGGGAGTCCCAACTTAGCCCATCACAAGCTCTCACGGTCAACGAAGGATATTCCTTCTCCCGAGACAGTCCGATCAGACTCGGCATCCCGGTTACAAGACATCCTCGACAATGGTAAAACTAAACCAGCAACACTGCCCGAATGTGCCGACAAATCCCGATAGGAGCTGCACATATCTTTTTCTCAGGGCACACCGGATTGTCCAAGGTTCCGGTAGGCCAGCCCAGAGTTGCCCGTGGTGGCCACCTCCAGCTGACAGGTTGGACCAACACTCAGAGGAGCACTGGCCCGGGGGGGTTAAATAAAGATGACCCTTGAGTCCGCGGAACCCAAGGGAAAAAGAGGCTAGGTGGTGAATGGTAAAACCAAAGTTGGGCATTGTTGTAAGAGTTTATTCAAGGCGAACTGTCAAGGGGTTCCCATTATAACCCAACCGTGTAAGGAACGCAAAATCCGGGAACATAACACCGATATGACGGGAACTAGGGCGGCAAGAGTGGAACAAAACACCAGGCAAAAGGCTGAGCCTTCCACCCTTTACCAAGTATATAGGTGCATTTAAGATAACAAGATAATATAGTGATATCCCAACAATAAACAATGTTCCAACAAGGAATGATCTCCAATCTACACCTGCAACTAGCAATGCTATAAGAGGGGCTGAGCAAAGCGGTAACATAGCCAAACAACGATTTGCTAGGACATGGTGGGTTAGAGGTTTGACATGGAAATTTGGGAGGCATGATAAGCAAGTGGTAGGCATCGTAGCATAGGCATAGCAAAAGAGCGAGTATCTAGCAATCAAAGATAGAAGTGATTTCGAGGGTATGATCATCTTGCCTGCAAAGTTCTCGGAGTTGACTTGATCCTCGTAAGCGAATTCAACGGGCTCCTCGTTCACGAACTCGTCTCCCGGCTCTACCCAAACAAGAACAACAAGCAAACGAAACACAATCAACCACGTGCAATGCTCAAACAATATGATGCAAACATGGTATGCTATGCGGGATGCGGTATGTGATACATATGCAAGATTTGACAAGGAATGATTGAATCTGGCCTCAACTTGGAAACCCAAGAGTGCCACTGGAAAGGTGAGGTGATTTCGGTTGAAATCGATATAAAGATCACCGGAATCGATGCACGGTTTGGAAATGGCAAGCAAAACAAATATGGCACCGGTCTGCGATAATCAGCAAGTGACCAACTAAATGCATCAAGATAAATATGCTACGGCACTCAAACATAACAACAAAATACATGGCAGGGATCCACTCATGATGCTTGACAAAAGATGGACACTGAGATACGGCTAATTCATCCATTAACAGGTTCAAACAAGCATGGCAAAAGTGCAAATGATAACAGGTTTCAGACTTAGTGAAATTAACAAAAGTCTGGAATTTATCATCAAGAAGCGCACTTTAGAGCATGAAAAATACAAGCTACAAGAACTTAACATGGAAAATCAAGGCATGTCATGAAGCTACTCAAAGCACTTAACAAAAGTCCCTTAGTGACCTTGAGCCAAAAGGGATCAGAAAATACAATTGCAAGCATGTGAACATGGCAAAAATATAAACAGATTTAGACTTAGTGAAAAACTGGAGCATGCAAATCAGTTAACGAGTAGGCATGTTTACGAGCTCGATGCACTCACTACAGAGCATGGCATGACAAACTAAGTATACACCCATCAAGAAGACATGGCATAGGAGCTAGACATGGCAAGAACAACCACATAGCATGGACGGATCAATAGCAACATCCCCAGCAAAATCGATAAACATGTCAACAATCTGCCAGGGTTCACTTTATAGCAAAAGTAGAGCTCGATTGACTCAAGCTAGGGTGCTCCATAATTGCAAGCAAAGACATGGATGGATAGAGCACCACAATGTTAACAAAACATCCTTACTGACAATCCTCAAAAGAGGCACGGATCACTAGGAAACAACATGAACATATGGCATAAAAACAAGATCAGGACAAGGACTTATAGAAATTCTAAGTCCCTGAAATCAGCATTACCGATTACGCTACTTTGCAAGCTTGTGCTAGTAACCACAAATATCACAAAAATACATGGCATACACCCCTGTAAAGATGGCATGGCATATAACAAAACACATGTAGAGCTCAGGATCATAGCATGCACACATTAAACATGGCAAAAATGACAAATAGCTATTTGCTGAAACAGATCTGCCAAATTCCTCACATAGCCCTCTTCCAACAGCATTTCGGGCATCAAGATGAGCTCAAATGAAAATGATGCAATGCGATGAAATGATGTACTCGTCGAGACGAACATTTTGATATGCTACACGCACAAATCGGATCTATGATGAGAGAGCATGCAAAAGTTTGCAAAAAATATTGAGAGGAGAGGGAAAAGGTCAACCCTCAGATCTAGGGTTTCGAGGCGGCGCCCGAACCAAGGAGCTCCGACGAGGTTCTGTAGCTCCAGCCAGGTGGATAGGCGCAGGGACGGCCGGAGGAGACCAGATCCGCCCGGATCCGACCCGGGACGGCGCGACGGCGAGGTAGAGGAGGCCGGGCGGTGAGGAGGCGCCGGCGCGGGGCGGTGCGGCTCGCCGGCGGCGTGAAGCGCGGCGGCCGGCGAGGGGGAGGCGGTGGAGCCGGTCAGCGGAGGGAGGAAGACGGTGGCGGCGTCAGGCGCGGGGGCGCGGCCCGGTGCCACGGCGAGGAGGGCCGGCCTCGGGCCCGGCGGGCTTCGGCGGCGGTGGAGGTCGGCGGGCCACTCAGGCAGTGCCATGTGGCGGCGGCGGGAGACCAACGGACATGTCCGTCGGCGGTACTTTGTCCGGCGCGCGAGGAGAGGGAAAGATCTAGGGTTAGGGGGGAAGAGACCCCTGAATTTCGAGGGGAGACCTATAAATAGGGGTAGGAGGAGCTAGGAAGCTCAGAATGAGGAGCGGTTTGCGGCCACGCGATCATGATCGGACGCTCTAGACGATGGGAGAGGTTTTGGTGGGTTTTGGGCCAAATTGGAAGTGTGTTGGGCTGCAACACAAACGAGGCCTTTTCGGTTCCTCGGTTAACCGTTGGATTATCAAACGAAGTCCAAATGGCACGAAACTTGACAGGCGGTCTACCGGTAGTAAACCAAGCCCGCATGACAAGTCTCGGTCCAATCCGGAAATGTTTAACCCCCACACACGAAAAGAGGTAGAAAGGGACACCGGGTGACATAGGAGCGCCGGAATGCAAAACGGACAACGGGGAAAATGCTCGGATGCATGAGACGAACACGTATGCGAATGCAATGCACATGATGACATGATATGAGATGCATGACAAAGAAAACAACACACGGAGACAAAAACCCGACAACGGAGAAAATAAAATAACTTAGGCCAGAAACGGCAAGAGTTGGAGTGCAGATAAGGTAAATTACATCCGGGGTGTCACAAAAGATTATCCAAACATACACATTTTTGCTTTCTAGATGGTTATTCTGGTTTCTCTCAAAAACCTGTGTCAGCCAAGGATCAATCAAAGACTACATTTACATGCCCTTTCGGTAGTTTTGCTTATAGATGTATGCCTTTTGGTTTATGTAATGCACCTGCTACCTTTCAAAGATGCATGATGGCCATATTCTCTAACTTTTGTGAAAATATTTGTGAGGTTTTCATGGACGATTTCTCCATCTATGGATCTTCTTTTGATGATTGCTTGAGCAACCTTGATCGAGTTTTGCAGAGACGTGAAGAAACTAATCGTGTCTTGAATTGGGAAAAGTGCCACTTTATGGTTAATGAAGGTATTGTCCTGGGGCATAAAGTTTCTGATAGAGGTATTGAGGTTGATAAAGCCAAGGTTGATGCCATTGAAAATATGCCATGTCCCAAGGACATCAAAGGTATAAGAAGTTTCGTTGGTCACGCCGGATTTTATAGAAGGTTCATTAAGGACTTCTCCAAAATTTCTCGGCCTCTGACTAATTTATTACAAAACGATATACCATTTCTTTTTGATGATGATTGCGTAGAAGCATTTGAAATTCTTAAGAAAGCATTGATCTCTGCACCTATTGTTCAGCCACCTGATTGGAATTTACCCTTTGAAATTATGTGTGATGCTAGTGATTATGCTGTAGGTGCTGTTCTAGGGCAAAGAGTTGATAAGAAATTAAATGTTATTCAATATGCTAGTAAAACCCTAGACAATGCTCAAAGAAATTATGCTACTACTGAAAAAGAATTCTTAGCAGTTGTATTTGCTTGTGATAAGTTTAGACCCTATATTGTTGATTCTAAAGTAACTATTCACACTGATCATGCTGCTATTAAATATCTCATGGAAAAGAAATATGCTAAACCTAGACTTATTAGATGGGTTATGTTGCTACAAGAATTTGACTTACATATTGTTGATAGAAAGGGAGCTGAGAACCCCGTTGCAGACAACTTGTCTAGGTTAGAAAATGTGCTTGATGACCCACTTCCTATTGATGATAGCTTTCCTAATGAGCAATTAAATGTCATAAATGCTTCTCATACTGCTCCATGGTATGCCGATTATGCTAATTACATTGTTGCTAAGTTTATACCACCTAGTTTCACATACCAGCAAAAGAAAAAGTCTTCTATGATTTGTGGCATTACTTTTGGGATGAACCAAATCTTTATAAAGAAGGAGTAGATGGTGTTATTAGACGTTGTGTACATGAGCATGAACAAGAACAGATCCTACGCAAGTGTCACTCTGAAGCTTATGGAGGACACCATGCTGGAGATAGGACTGCACATAAGGTATTGCAATCTGATTTTTATTGGCCTACTCTCTACAAGGATGCCCGTAAGTTTGTCTTATCATGTGATTGAATGTCAAAGAATTGGTAATATTAGTAGACATCAAGAAATGCCTATGAATTATTCACTTGTTATTGAACCATTTGATGTTTGGGGCTTTTATACGGGACCTTTTCCTTCCTCTAATGGATATACACATATTTTAGTTGCTGTTGATTACGTTACTAAGTGGGTAGAAGTTATTCCAACTAGTAGTGCTGATCATAACACTTCTATTAAAATGCTTAAAGAAGTTATTTTTCCAAGGTTTGGAGTCCCTAGATATTTAATGACTAATGGTTGTTCACATTTTATTCATGGTGCTTTCCGTAAAATGCTTGCTAAATATGATGTTAATCATAGAATTACATCACCTTATCACCCACAGTCTAGTGGTCAAGTAGAATTGAGTAATAGAGAACTCAAATTAGTTTTGCAAAATACTGATAATAGATCTAGAAAGAATTGGTCCAAGAAACTTGATGATGCATTATGGGCCTATAGAACCGCATATAAAAATCCTATGGGTATGTCTCCGTATAAAATGGTTTATGGAAAAGCATGTCACTTACCACTCGAACTAGAACACAAGGCATATTGGGCTATCAAAGAGCTCAATTATGATTCTAAACTTGCCGGTGAGAAGAGGTTATTTGATATTAGCTCACTCGATGAATGGAGAACCCAAGCCTATGAAAATGCCAAGTTGTTTAAAGAAAAAGTTAAAAGATGGCATGACAAAAGAATACAAAAGCGCGAGTTTAATGTAGGTGATTATGTACTGCTATACAACTCCCGTTTAAGATTTTTTGCAGGAAAACTTCTCTCTAAATGGGAAGGTCCTTACGTTATCGAGGAGGTCTATCGTTCCGGTGCCATAAAAATCAACAACTTCGAAGGCACAAATCCGAAGGTGGTGAACGGTCAAAGAATCAAACATTATATCTCAGGTAATCCCATAAATGTTGAAACCAATGTTATTGAAACCGTCATCCTGGAGGAATACATAGGGGACACTTTCCGGAACGTTTCAGACTCCGAAAAGGAATAGGTATGTGGTACGGTAAGTAAACCAACTCCAAAACAGTTTTTAAGGAAATATTTCTCCGTTTTGGAATATTTAGAAAAATAGAAAAAATAAGAAGCATTCCGGGAAGGACACGAGGGCTCCACGAGGGTGGAGGGCGCGCCCTACCCCCTGGGCGTGCCCCCTACCTCGTGGGCACCTCATGCGCTTTCGGGACTCCGTTTTCTTACACGACACGTATTTTGGTCGGTAAAAATTCATTATATAATCTCCCGGAGGTTTTGACTTCCGAATCAACAAAAATCTCATGTCTTTGTTTTGAGCTGTTTTCTGTCAGGGTTGTCAAGGCCAGGCATTATGTCGTCTCACTCCTCTTCCAACCATGAGGGCAACGATGCTTGGCTAATGAAGATAGAACTGAAGAGAGAAGAACCCATGGAGGTCAACAAGGATGAAGGGATCAAGAAGGCCATGGAGGACTAAGTTCCGGCAACAGAAGACACCCTTCAACTTGATCATAATGTTCTTACCCCAACAAAGATCGAAGCTTTCAAGATGATTGAGTTAGCTCGTAACAAAATAAGTATCTCACACATGAAGATATTTTGTTGAAGGAGCATATCATCGCACTCAAGGGCATTATCCGCAAGTTAGAAGACCTCCTACACTCGATGTGCGACTATCCATCATCAACAACTCCACCTTCTTCACCAACAAGGGAGACATAATCACATGGGTATGGGCACTCCCCTTGTCAACTGCCAAGCTTGGGGGAGTGCCCCGGTATCGTATCACCATCACTTTTATCTTTATCGTTTTTCTTAGTTCGATCCTTTTGGTAATATCTTGATCTAGTAGAATAAAAGTTCTTAGTATGATCTAGTCATGAGTTTTGCTTTATAATTCCTCTATGTAATCAAGTCCGTGAGTTATATAATAAAGATTAGTGTTGAGTCAAGGGCTTGATTCTTTAGCCATGATCCTAAGTGAATAAAATAAAAGAGAAAGAAATAAAAAGAAACAAAGAGATCATGTGGATCTCATGGAGAATAATGAGCTCACATAGAAAAAGTATGATGAATAAAAGTTGCTGAGAGTTGACAAGCATAGTTTTGGTCATCGTTGCAATTAATAGGAAGTAATAAAGAAAGAGAGGTCTTCACATATAGATATACTATCTTGGACATCTTTTATGACTGTGAGCACTCATTAAAATATGACATGCTAAAGAGTTGGTGTCCGACAAGGAAGATAACGTAATGGGTTATGTTTTCTTACATCTGAGATAAATTATATTGTCATGGATCATCCAACATGGTTGAGCTTGCCTTTCCCTCTCATGCTAGCCAAATTCATCGCACCAAGTAGAGATACTACTTGTGCTTCCAAATACCCTTAAACCAGTTTTGCCATAAGAGTCCACCATACCTACCTATGGATTGAATAAGATCCTCCAAGTACGTTGTCATTGGTGCAAAGCAATAAAAATTGCTCTCTAAATATGTATGACTTATTAGTATGGGAGAAATAAGCTTTATACGATCGTGTGATATGGAAGAAATAAAAGCGACAGACTGCATAATAAAGGTCCATATCACAAGTGGCAATATAAAGTGACGTTCTTTCGCACTAAGATTTTGTGCATCCAACCATAAAAGCGCATGACAACCTCTGCTTCCCTCTGTGAAGGGCCTATCTTTTACTTTTATTTCCTACCTTGCATAAGAGTCATGGTGATCTTCACCCTTCCTTTTTACATTTTATCCCTTGGCAAGCACAGTATGTTGGAAAGATCCTGGTATATATGGCTAATTGGATGCGAGTTTTCATGAACTATTATTGTTGAAATTACCATTGAGGTAAAATGTTGGGAGGCAAAACCATAAGCCCCTATATTTCTCTGTGTCCGATTAAAACTCCATACCCATAAGTATTGCGTGAGTGTCAGCAATTGTGAAAGACTATATGATAGTTGAGTATGTGGACTTGCTGAAAAGCTCTTATACATTGACTCTTTCCTATGCTATGATAAATTGCAATTTCTTGAATGACAGAGATTATAGTTTGTTGGTTTTCTATGAAGTTACGATTCATACTTGAAATTGTGATTGAATTATTACTCTAGCATAAGAAATTATATGACAAGAATTATATAAGTTGTTGTTCTAAAAATGATCATGATGCCCTCATGTCCGTATCTTATTTTTTATCGACACCTCTATCTCTAAACATGTGGACATATTTTTCGATTTCGGCTTTCGCTTGAGGACAAGCGAGGTCTAAGCTTGGGGGAGTTGATACGTCCATTTTGCATCATGCTTTTATATCGATATTTATTGCATTATGGGCTGTTATTACACATTATGTCACAGTACTTATGCCTATTCTCTCTTATTTTACAAGATTTCCATAAAGAGGGAGAATGCCAGCAGCTGGGATTCTGGGCTGGAAAAGGAGCAAATATTAGAGACCTATTCTGCACAGCTCCAAAAGTCCTGAAACTTCACGGAAGACATTTTCAGAATATATAAAAATACTCAGCGGAAGAAGTTCACCGGGGGGCCACACCCTGCCCACGAGGGTGGGGGGCGCGCCCTACCCCCCTGAGCGCGCCCCCTACCTCGTGGGCCCCTTGGTGGCCCTCCGACGACCATCTTCTGCTATATGAGGTCTTTCTATGAGAAAAAAATCATAAGCCATCTTCTCGGACGAAACTCCGCCGCCACGAGGCGGAACCTTGGCGGAACCAATCTAGGGCTCTGGCGGAGCTGTTCTGCCAGGGAAACTTCCATCCGGGAGGGGGAAATCATCGCTATCATCATCAGCAACGCTCCTCTCATCGGTAGAGGGCAATCTCCATCAACATCTTCACCAACACCATCTCCTCTCAAAACCCTAGTTCATCTATTGTATCTAATTCCTATCTCCAAGTCCGGGATTGGTACCCATGGGTTGCTAGTAGTGTTAATTACTCCTTGTAGTCGATGCTATTTGGTTTATTTGGTGGAAGATCATATGTTCAGATCCTATATGCATATTAATACCCCTTTGATTATGAACATGAATATGCTTTGTGAGTAGTTACGTTTGTTCCTGAGGACATGGGAGAAGTCTTGCTATTAGTAGTCATGTGAATTTGGTCTTCGTTAGATATTTTGATGAGATGTATGTTGTCATCCCTCTAGTGGTGTTATGTGAACGTTGACTACATAACACTTCACCATTATTTGGGCCTAGAGGAAGGCATTGGGGAGTAATAAGTAGATGATAGGTTGCTAGAGTGATAGAAGCTTAAACCCTAGTTTATGTGTTGCTTCGTAAGGGGCTGATTTGGATCCATATGTTTCATGCTATGGTTAGGTTTACCTTAATACTTTTGTTGTAGTTGCAGATGCTTGCAATAGAGGTTAATCATAGGTGGGATGCTTGTCCAAGTAAGGACAGCGCCCAAGCACTGGTCCACCCACATATCAGATTATCAAAGTACTGAACGTGAATCTTATGAACGCGATGAAAACTAGCTTGACGATATTCCCATGTGTCCTTGGGAGCGTTTTTCTCTATATAAGAGTTTTCCAGGCTTGTTCTTTGCTCTAAAAAGGATTGGGCCACCTTGCTGCACTTTATTTACTTTTGTTACTTGTTGCTCGTTACAAATTATCCTATCACAAAACTATCTGTTACCACTTATTTCAGTCTTGCAGAGAATACCTTGCTAGAAACCGCTTATCATTTCCTTCTGCTCCTCGTTGGGTTTGACACTCTTACTTATCGAAAGGACTACGATAGATCCCCTATACTTGTGGGTCATCACAGTCCAAATCCTATCCTGCAGAGCCAACCAAGCAAAGAATTTAACCTTTGGAGGGGCCCAAGACTTCTAGACCATGCGGTCCATGGGGGACAGGGTCAGGCCGAGAAATTGAGCTTTATAGGCAGTGCTCGCCGTGTATATCCCATCATTCACGTGCTTCCAAATGACATCGTCTTCGGTTTGCTCATCAAGGTGGAAGTCATGCACAAGCATCCAAAGGTTAAAGAATTCAGAAATGTGGTTGACGGAGATGGCGGTGTCATGCTTGATTTTGAGGATCTAAGTGTTCCCCTTCAAAGCCTCACGCACCTTCCAATTCTTCATCGCTGAGGCCTCATAGATTAGCGGTGCAATGTCCTTGGGCTTGCGCCCCAGGAGCCAAGGGGAGTCCCAGAAAGGTGTTTTGGCGCCATCACCGACAGTGATAGTCATAGATGCATAGAAGAACTGGAGGTCCTCTTCAGTGTAGGGGTTGCCAGAGCACACCCATAGTCTACGGGGCTCCTTCCATTCGTACCATAGCCAACGAAGCTGCAACGCTCGTGCAAACTTGTCAGTATTGAGCACCCCAAGACCACCATAATCTTTTGGTCTGCACACCAAATTTCTATTGACCTTGCATTTGGCTCCCGCGCTCTTTTCCGCACCTGACCAAAGGAAGGCCCTCTCCATCTTGTTGAGTGTGTCTAGAATGCCCAGCGGCACTATGAGAGGCGTGATAGAGAAGACCGCTCTGGAGGAGATGACCGACTTGATGAGAGTTGTGTGTTCGATAGCAGTGGTGTTTTGCCCATCCCAAGTGGTTAATTTTCCGGCTGCCTTGTCGACCAGATATTGGAAATCCACCATCTTTAGCTGCCAAACCGAAAGAGGTAGGCCTAGGTATTTCACGGTGAAGGAAGCGCGGAGCGCCAGCATGTTCCGGAGGAAGTGCTCGAGGTCAAGATGGTTGCAACGGATTGGCACGACCGAGCTTTTTTGGAAGTTGGTGCAGAGGCCTGTCACGTCACCAAAGCCTTGTAAGATAGCAGCTAGGTTGTCAATGTCCGTCTTGATGGGTGCCACAAAGACCACAACATCGTCCGCATATAAGGATGTTCTCATCACGGCTCCCCTACCATGAATCTTATGGAGGATCCCTTTTCGCGTGGCGAGGTCCAGAATCTTATGCAGAGGGTCAATCGCAAGGACAAACAGGAGAGGGGGTCCCCCTGTCTGAACCCGCTCCCGTGCTTGATCAGAGGGTCGGGCACACCGTTCAGCATGATTCGTGATGAAGATGAGGAAAGAAGTGCAGCAATCCATGCCCGGAATTTAGACGAGAACCCAGGCCGTTGTAGGAGCTCAAGAAAGTAGCCCCACTTGACTGAGTCGAAGGCCTTTTTGATATCAAGTTTGAGGAGGAGGGCGGAGGTTTTTCTCTTGTGTAGGCGCCGGGAAAAATTCCGAACGTACATGAAATTGTCATGAATGCTTCATCTCTTGATGAAGGCGCTTTGAGCGTTGGAGACAAGCTCATCCATGTGGGGAGCAAGCCTAAGCGATAACACTTTGGTAATGATTTTCCCGATGGCGTGGATAAGGCTAATGGGTCTGTAGTCAGGAATGCCTTCCGCACCGTCCTTTTTCGGCAGGAGGATAAGAGTTGACCCACTGCAAATTGGAGGTGTGCAGTGAGTCAAAATGCTGCACAACCCTCATGACTGCATGCTTGATGATTCCCCAACATTTCTTTAAAAACATCCCCGTGAAGCCATCCGGTCCAGGCGCCTAATCACTAGGCATCTCTTCAATGGCAATCCAGACCTCCTCTTCAGTGATGGTATCATCAAGGTCTTGCAGATCATGAGGCTCGATGCCAAGCTCCTCCCATTTGAAATCTTTGTTGCTCGTACCTCCTCTCCCCACAGAAGCACACTTTATGGTTACCAAGGAGAGCATCTTTTTTCTTGTACAACCTATATATTCTCTAAATCATTTTAAGTTTTTTTCTTCAAAATGTAAAATGCATTTTTCTGAAAAAAAGTGGTCGCCCATTGGCTCCATTTTTATTAAATGAAGCAGCAAAGAAATAATATTTCCTCGGCCCCACAATATAATATGTTAGCTCGTAAAAGCGTCTTATATTGTGGGACGAAGGAAGTACCATTTTATAGGCCGTTTTCCTAGGAGACTGAAACAAAGCCATCAATTTTCATATCAATGGCGGAAAACTAGCCTTTGGTCGCTTCTGCCATTCTTTTGGTTCAGTTTTTGTTGCACGATGGGTTTTCAAAAGTTTGAACTGTACCGCCCCATCTAGGAATTAATCGTTTTATCTTTTCCCCCATTTTCATCCTCCCAATATTGAGAGAGCACTTATGGGGAGGAGACAACAGTAGCGTGAATTTCTCTTATTTACAAATGTTACTTTTTTCTCCACCATTTCTAACGAATGGCACACCATTTTATTGGAAAGCGGAGATAGATTACAAGAAACCTATGGGGGATACAAGTATCCGAACACGCCACAAAACGTTGCACCATCACACTACTCTAGCTAATGCCTCACATATCAATAGAGACCTCCAGCTCCCGCAAGCTTCCATTCCCTCCATTCCTGCAAACGAGCTCTATGGGTTGTTGATGACCCACAAGTATAGGGGATATATTGTATTCCTTTCGATAAGTAAGAGTGTCGAACCCAACGAGGAGCAGAAGGGAATGACAAGCGGTTTTCAGCAAGGTATTCTCTGCAAGCACTGAAATTATCGGTAACGAATAGTTTTGTGATAGGGTAAATTGTAACGGGTAGCATGTAAATAAAGTAAACAAGGTGCAACAAGGTGGATCAATCCTTTTTGTAGCAAAGGACAAGCCTGGACAAACTCTTACATAAAGCAAAGCGCTCCCGAGGACACATGGGAATTGTTGTCAAGCTAGTTTTTATCATGCTCATATGATTCGCGTTCGTTACTTTGATAATTTGATATGTGGGTGGACCGGTGCTTGGGTGCTGCCCTTCCTTGGACAAGCCTCTCACTTATGATTAACCCCTCTCGCAAGCATCCGCAACTATGAAAGAGGAATTAAGGTAAACCTAACCATAGCATGAAACATATGGACCCAAATCAGCCCCTTACGAAGCAACATAAACAAGGGTTTAAACTTCTGTCACTCTAGCAACCCATCATTTACTTATTACTTCCCAATACCTCCCCCTAGGCCCAAATAATGTTGAACTATCATGTAGTCAACGTTCACATAACACCACTAGAGTAGAGACAACATACATCTCATCAAAATATCGAACGAATACCAAATTCACATGATCTTATAACAAGAATTCTCCCATGTCCTCAGGAACAAATGTAACTACTCACAAAACATATTCATAGTTAGAGGAGTATTAGTTATCATTAAGGATCTGAACATATGATCTTCCACCGAATAAACCAACTAGCATCAACTGCAAGGAGTAATCAACAGTACTAGCAACCCACAGGTACCAATCTAAGGTTTTGGGACCAAGATCGAATACAAGAGATGAACTAGGGTTTGAGAGGAGATGGTGCTGGTGAAGATGTTGATGGAGATTGACCCCCTCTCGATGAGAGGATCGATGGTGATGACGATGATGATGACTTCCCCCTGCCGGAGGGATGTTTCCCCGGCAGAATAGCTCCGCTGGAGCCCTAGATTGGTTCTGCCTAGGTTCCGCCTCGAGACGGCGGCGCTTCATCCCGAAAGCTTCTTCTTCTTTTTTTCCAGGGTAAAAGACACCATATAGCCAAAGATGGGAACCGGAGGCCTGCCAGGGGGCTCGCAAGGTCGGAGGCGCGCCCAGGGGGTAGGTGTTGGAAATATGCCCTAGAGGCAATAATAAAATGGTTATTATTATATTTCCTTGTTCATGATAATTGTCTATTGTTCATGCTATAATTGTATAAACCGGAAACCGTAATAAATGTGTGAATACATAGACCACAACATGTCCCTAGTAAGCCTCTAGTTAACTAGCTCGTTGATCAATAGATGGTTATGGTTTCCTGACCATGGACATTGGATGTCATTGATAACGGGATCACATCATTAGGAGAATGATGTGATGGACAAGACCCAATCTTAAGCGTAGCACAAGATTGTGAATTTCGTTTGCTAAAGCTTTTCTAATGTCAAGTATCATTTCCTTAGCCCATGAGATTGTGCAACTCCCGGATACCATAGGAATGCTTTAGGTGTACCAAACATCACAACGTAACTGGGTGGCTATAAAGGTGCATTACAGGTATGTCCAAAAGTGTCTGTTGGGTTGGCACGAATCGAGACTGGGATTTGTTACTCTGTATGATGGAGAGGTATCTCTGGGCCCACTCGGTAATGCATCATCATAATGAGCTCAATGTGACTAAGGAGTTGGTCACGGGATCATGCGTTACGAAAAGAGTAAAGAGACTTGCCGGTAACGAGATTGAACAAGGTATGGGGATACCAACGATCGAATCTCGGGCAAGTAACATACCGATAGACAAAGGGAATTGTATACGTGATTGATTGAATCCCCGACATCGTGGTTCATCCGATGAGATCATCTTGGAACATGTGGGAGCCAATATGGGTATCCAAATCCCGCTATAGGTCATTGTCCGAAGAGATGTCTCGGTCATGTCTGCATAGTTCCCGAACCCTTAGGGTCTACACACTTAAGGTTCGGTGACGCTAGAGTTGTTATGGGAAATAGTATGTGGTTACCGAAGGTTGTTCGGAGTCCCGGATGAGATCCCGGACGTGACGAGGAGTTCCAGAATGGTCCGGAGGTGAAGATCGATATATTGGACGAAGGGTATTGGAGTCCGGAATTGTTTCGGGGGGTACCGGGTGACGACCAACATGTTAGAAACGGGTTTCGGAGGCCCTGACAAGCATTGGGGGGCCTTATGGGCCAAGGGGAGGGGGCACATCAGCCCACTAAGGGGCTGAGCGCCCCTCCCACCCCATCTCACATAACTTGGAGAGGTGGGGGCGCCTCCCCTAGGGCAGCCACCCCTCCCAGCTTGGGAGGCAAGTTTCCTAGGGGTGGGGGCGCCCAAACCCATCTAGGGTTTCCCCTGTGGCCGCCGCCCCTCCCCTAGGGAACCCTAGGGAGCCTCCTCCACCCCTTCCTCCTATATATAGTGAGGGAGAGAGAGGGCAGCTGCACCCTTCCCCTGGAACAACCCCTCCCCCTCTCCTACACCTCCTCCTCCTCCGTAGTGCTTGGCGAATCCCTACCGGAGAACCACGAGCTCCATCACCACCACGCTGTCGTGCTGTCGGAGTTCTCCCTCAACTTCTCCTCTCCCCTTGCTGGATCAAGAAGGAGGAGACGTCCCCGGGCTGTACGTGTGTTGAACGTGGAGGCGCCGTTGTTCGGCGCTTAGATTGGAATCGACTTCGATCTGAATCGCTGCGTGTACGACTCCACCAACCGCGTTCTTGTAACGCTTCCGCTTAGAAATCTTCAAGGGTATGAAGATGCACTCCCTCTCTCTTGTTGCTAGTATCTCCTAGATTGATCTTGGTGACACATATGAATTTTTTTGAATTATTGCTACGTTCCCCAACAATGGTATCAGAGCTAGGTCTATGTGTAGATTCTATGCATGAGTAGTGGGATTTGCTTACCATTACTAGTCTTATATTGATCCTGCAGCATTGAGGGATGAAGCGGCCCGGACCGACCTTACACGTACGCTTACGTGAGACTGGTTCCACCGACTGACATGCACTTGATGCATAAGGTGGCTGGCGGGTGTCTGTCTCTCCCACTTTGTCGGATCGGATTCGATGAAAAGGGTCCTTATGAAGGGTAAATAGCAATTGGCATATCACCTTGTGGTTTTGCGTAGGTAAGGAACGTTCTTGCTAGAAACCCATAGTAGCCATGTAAAACATGCAACAACAATTAGAGGACGTCTAACTTGTTTTTGCAGGGTATGCTATGTGATGTGATATGGCCAAAAGGATGTGATGAATGATATGTGTGATTTATGAGATTGATCATGTTCTTGTAATAGGAATCATGACTTGCATGTCGATGAGTATGACAACCGGCAGGAGCCATAGGAGTTGTCTTAATGACCTGTGTGTCAATGAAAACGCCATGTAATTACTTTACTTTATTGCTAACCGTTAGCCATAGTAGTAGAAGTAATAGTTGGCGAGGCAACTTCATGAAGACACGATGATGGAGATCATGGTGTCATGC
Source organism: Triticum dicoccoides (assembly GCF_002162155.2). Classification (NCBI taxonomy): domain Eukaryota; kingdom Viridiplantae; phylum Streptophyta; class Magnoliopsida; order Poales; family Poaceae; genus Triticum; species Triticum dicoccoides. The sequence goes on from NC_041392.1 coordinate 261,157,130, forward strand.
CAGTGATGATGGTGTTCATGCCGCGCCTCGAAGATGGAGATCAAAGGCGCAAGATGATATTGTCCATATCATGTCACTTTATGATTTGCATGTGATGTTTGTCATGTTTACATCTTATTTTCTTAGAATGACGGTACTATAAATAAGATGATCCCTAAAATTTCAAGAAAGTTTTCCCCCTAACTGTGCACCGTTGCAAAGGTTCGTTGTTTCAAAGCACCGCGTGATGATCGGGTGTGATAGATTCTAATGTTTGAATACAACGGGTATAAGCCAGATTTACACATGCAAAACACTTAGGTTGACTTGATGAGCCTAGCATGTACAGACATGGCCTCGGAACACGAGAGACCGAAAGGTCGAACATGAGTCGTATAGTAGATACGATCAACATGGAGATGTTCACCATTGATGACTAGTCCGTCTCACGTGATGATCAGACATGGCCTAGTCGATTCAGATCTTGTATCACTTAGATGACTAGAGGGATGTCTATCTGAGTGGGAGTTCATTGAATAATTTGATTAGATGAACTTAATTATCATGAACATAGTCTAAATTGTCTTGGCAAATTATGTTGTGGATTAATAGCTCGCGCTTTAGCTCTTTGTTTTAATACGTTCCTAGAGAAAGACTAAGTTGAAAGATATTGTAAGCAATTGTGCGGACTAGGGCCGTAGTCTGAGGATTGGCCTCACTGCTACATAGAAGGCTTCTGTCCTTGATGCACCGCTCGGTGTGCCAACCCCTCTGGCGTCGTCTGTGGATGCTGTGAACATCTGGTAGACACGTTCTGATGACTACCTGATAGTTTAGTGCGCCATGCTTTACGGCTTAGAGTCGGGGCTCCAAAATCATTTTGAACGCCATAGAACATATAAGATGTTCGAAGAGCTGAGATTGGTACTTCAGACTCATGCCCGTGTTGAGAGGTTGAGACCTCTGACAAGACCTTTGCCTACAAGATGGAGGAGAATAGCTCAGCCAGTAAGCATGTGCTCAAAATGTCTAGGTACTTCAATCACTTGAATCAAGTGGGAGTTAATATTCCAGATAAGAGAGTGATTGACAAAAGTTCTCCAGTCGCTATCACCAAGCTACTAGAGTTTCATGATGAACTATAACATCCAAGGGAAGATAATCCTGGAGCTATGCATCGTGCTTAAGGCCGTAAAGGTAGAAATCAAGAAGGAGCATCGAGCGTTGATGTTTAACAAGAGAACTGGTTTCAAAGAAGGGCAAGGGCAAGAAGGGAAACTTCTTGGATGGCAAGCTAGTTGCCGCTCCAGTGAAGAAACCCAAGAACCCAAACCTGAGACAAAGTGCTTCAATTAGGGGAACGGTCACTGGTAGCAGAACTGCCTCAAATACTTGGTAGATAGAAGGCTGTCAACTTCAGCAAAAGCATATTTGGTATATGTGTGTTATTGATGTGTACCTTACCAGTACTCCTAGTAGAACCTGGGTATTAGATACCGGTTCAATTGCTAATATTGGTAACTCGAAACAAAAGCTACGGAATTAACGGAGACTAGCTAAGGGCGAGGTGACGATGTGTGTTTGAAGTGTTTCTAAGGTTGATGTGATCACCATCGCACGCTCCCTCTACCTTCGGGATTAGTGTTGAACCTAGATAAATGTTGTTTGCATTGGTGTCTGCGTTGAGCATGAACATGATTAGATCATGTTTATTGCAATACGGTTATTCATTTAAGTCAGAGAATAATGGTTATTCTAATTACATGAATAATACCTTCTATGGTCATGCACCCAATGTGAATGGTTTATTGAATCCCGAACATAGTTATACACATGTTCATAACATTGATGCCAAAAGATGTAGAGTTGATAATGATAGTACCACTTTCATGTGGCACTGCCGCTTAGGTCATATTGGTGTAAAGCGCATGAAAGAACCTCCATGCTAATGGATTTTTGAAGTCACTTGATTTTGAATCACTTGACATGCGAACCATGACTCTTTGGCAAGATGACTAAAACCCCGTTCTTTGGAACAATGGAACGGGCAAGTGACTTGTTGGAAATCATACATGCTGATGTGTGCGGTCTGATGAGTGTTGACGCACGCGGTGGATATCGTTATTTTCTCACCTTCACCGGTGAATTGAGTAGATATGGGTATATTTACTTAATGAAGCGTAAGTCTGAAATGTTTGAAAAGTTCAAGCAATTTTAGAGTTAAGTTGAGAATCATCGTAACAAGAAGATCAAGTTCCTTCGATCTGCTCAAAGGGAAAGTATATGAGTTATGAGTTTGGCAATCACTAAAGACAAGGTGGAATCATTTCACAGTTGACACCGCCTGGAACACCATAGCATGATGGTGTGCCCGAACGTCATAATCGAACCTTATTGGATATGGTGTATGATGTCTCTTACCAATCTACCGCTATTTTTGGGGGTTATGCATTAAAGACAATTACATTCACTTTAAATAGGGCACCATCTAAGTCTGTGGAAACGACACCGTATGAACTATGGTTTGGCAAGAAACCAAAGTTGTTGTTTCTTAAGGTTTGGGGCTATGATGCTTATGTCGATAGGCTTCGGTCAGAAAAGCTCGAACCCAAAGCGGAAAATTGTATCTCCATAGAATACCCAAACAAGACGATTGGGTATACCTTCTATCTCAGATCTGAAGGCAAAGTGTTTGTCGCTAAGAACAGGTCCTTTCTTGAGAAAGAGTTTCTCTCGGAAGAATTGAGTGGGAGGAAGATAGAACTTGATGAGGTTGTTGAACCTTCACTTCAACCAGAGAGTAGCACATCATAGAAAGATGTTTCTATGGCAACTACGTCAGTTGAAGAGAAAGCTAATGATGATGATCATGAAGCTTCATATCAAATTACTATCGAACCTCGTAGGTCGACAAGGGTGTGTACAACTTCTCAGTGGTAACCCTGTCTTAAAGATCATGTTATTGGACAACGATGAACCTATGAGCTATGAAGAAGCGATGGTGGGCCCGGATTCCAGCAAATGGCTGGAAGCCATGAAATCCGAGATAGGATCCATGTATGAGAACAAAGTATGGACTTTGGTGGACTTGCCCGATGAACGGTGAGCCATTGAGAATAAATGGATCTTTAAGAAGAAGACAAGCGCTGATGGTAATGTCACCATTTCTGAAGCTCGACTTGTCTCAAAGAAGTTTCCAACAACTTCAAGGAGTTGACTATGATGAGATTCTCTCAGTTATAGCGATGCTAAAGACTGTTAGAACTATGTTAGCACTTGCTGCATTTCATTTACGAAATCAGGCAGATGGATGTCAAAACAAAGTTTCCTTGCCGGTTTCCGTGAGGAAAGGTTGTATGCGATACAACCAAAAGGTTTTTGTCAATCCTAAAGATGCTAAAAGGTATGCAAACTCTAGCGATCCTTCTATGGACTGGAGCAAGCATCTCGGAGTTGGAACATACGCTTTGATGAGGCAATCAAAGCATTTTGGTTTATACAAAGTTTGCAAGAGACTTGTATTTGCAAGAAAGTGAGTGGGAGCACTACAACATTTCTGATATGTATATATGGATGACATATTGTTGATCGAAAATGATGTAGAATTTCTAGAAAGCATAAAGGGTTGTTTGAATTGAGTTTTACAAAGGAAGACCTATGTAAAACTGCTTACATGTTGGGTATCAAGATCTATAGAGATAGATCAAGACGCCTGATAAGACTTTCACAGAGCACATACCTTGACATGATCTTGAAGGAGTTCAAGATGGATCCTTCAAAGAAGGAGTTCTTGCATGAGTTGTGAGGTGTGAAGTTAAGACTTGAAGCTCGACCACGGCAGAAGAAAGAGAAAGGACGAAAGTCGTCCCCTATGCCTTAGCTATAGGCTCTATACGATATGCCATGCTGTGTACTGCGATGTGCTTTGCCATGTGTCTGGCAAGGGGGTACAAGAGTGATCCAGGAGTGGATCATTGGATAGCGGTCAAAATTGTCCTTAGGAATAAGGAAATGTTTCTCGGTTATGGAGGTGATAAAGAGTTCGGCGTAAAGGATTACATCGATGCAAGCTTTAACACCTATCCGGATGACTCTGAGTAGCAAACCGGATACGTATAGTGGAGCAATCATTTGGAATAGCTCCAAGTGGAGCATAGTAGCAACATCTACAATATGAAATCAAGATTTGCGAAGAACACACGGATCTGAATGTTGCGGACCCGTTGACTGACACTTCTCTCGTAAGCATGACATGATCAAACCCTAGAACTCATTGAGTGTTAATCACATGGTGATGTGAACTAGATTATTGACTCTAGTAAACTCTTGGGTGTTAATCACATGGCGATGTGAACTAGATTATTGACTCTAGTAAACTCTTCGGGTGTTAGTCACATGGTGATGTGAACTATGAGTGTCAATCACATAACGATGTGAACTAGATTATTGACTCTAGTGCAAGTGGGAGACTGTTAGAAATATGCCCTAGAGGCAATAATAAAATGGTTATTATTATATTTCCTTGTTCATGATATAATTGTAGTAATTGTATTAACCGGAAACCGTAATACATGTGTGAATACATAGACCACAACATGTCCCTAGTAAGCCTCTAGTTGACTAGCTCGTTGATCAATAGATGGTTATGGTTTCCTGACCATGGACATTGGATGTCATTGATAACGGGATCACATCATTAGGAGAATGATGTGATGGACAACACCCAATCTTAAGCGTAGCACAAGATCGTGAAGTTCGTTTGCTAAAGCTTTTCTAATGTCAAGTATCATTTCCTTAGACCATGAGATTGTGCAACTCCCGGATACCGTAGGAATGCTTTGGGTGTACCAAACATCACAACATAACTGGGTGGCTATAAAGGTGCATTACAGGTATCTCCGAAAGTGTTTGTAACATCCCAAATTTTCAATTTGGAATGTTATATATTAGATCATCATTGCATATCATATTTTGATTTGCTTTTGGTTTGATCCCAGAAATTTCTACGCAACTCAAGGACCCACGGAGAGAGTTGGGAAATTCTTTATTTTCATATTTGAGTTTTCTCAAATTTTGAGAATAGGATCATTTGATTTTATTTATTTCATCATCAATTATTTCTATTACAAAAATATGAGAGAGGGAATAAAATGACTTTCCCAAAATAAAGAAATATTGAGGGTTTAATAATAAAATCAAATAAGATTTTATTTCGGAGTTTTTCGTTATTTTATTTGAATTTAGGAAAAATGTGCGTTTTTCAAAATTGCATTTAGGCCCCAAATAAATGTTCACCTTGTGCGGCTTGATTTTAGAAGCCCGGGAAAATTTATTTCGGGATTTTAGGAGTCCATTTAGTATTTATTTTTATTTTTCTTCTGCGCGTAATTATTTAAAAAAACGAACCGACCTATGGGCCGTGTCCGACTGGGACTCCGGCCCGCTAGGCTGGAGCCAGCCGAGGCCCAGCCGCGCCCCCGAACCCAAGCACCCGACGCCGCCGCCCGCGCCTCGCCGCCCGCGCCGCCGCGCCGCCCCGCCGCCGCCACCGCCTCGCCGGACGCCGCCGACTCGCCGCCGAGGTCGCCTCGATTTCTGCGCCGGATTTTTTATTTTATTTTTTTCTCGAAAAACCTTTCGGTTTTCCGTCGGTTTTTTTAGTTTCGGTTTTTTTAAATAGATCGGTTTTTCCGATTTGTTTAATTAGCGAGCGTTCGTCCGTTCGTTCGTTCTAGCGAACATTCGTCGTTTTTCTTTTTCTCGGATTAAATCCGTGATTTTTTTGATCGCGATTTCTGATCCGATTTTCTTTTTAGTATAACTTTTCGCTCGTTTATCGGAATCAGGTGATTCAAGCGCCTGGAGTTTCGTCTCGAAACCCTCTATCCGTTTAACCAACTTAAACAAGTTTTTGCTACTGTAAAATTTAACTTAGATCCAGATTAGTAGAACGAAGTTGTTTTCTTTCGCCGTTTGACTTTCGTTGCTTCGTTCGATTTGATTCTTTTGCCAACCGGAGTTCTTAATTTGAACCTTCTGGTTAGATCTCTTATTTGAGTTTTACCTGTGCATTAGATGAGTACTTATTGTATGCTTGTTTGTTTGTCTGTGATAGAATACCCGGAGTGCACCGCTTGTTACTTTGAATCGCTAGGTTTCTCGGATCATCAGCAAGGCAAGTAACACTTTGATCATACCTTTTCTACTACCCAGTTTTATTGCATTAGATCAATCCTCAAACATTGCATGGTTAGGATCTAATTAAATTGTGGGATGGGAAGTAGTTGAGGTAGTACCTGTTACCTGTTTATTTTCAAACCTTTGGGAGTTACTTCTACGTTTGCTTATTATGCCATGCTATGCTAGTAGACGTGGATTGGGTGAGTGATATCCATGACAGATGTGAGTTTGTTAATTAAAGGTTTATCTAAGGTGGCAACTTAAACACACATCTGGGTGGATTGAGGCACCTGGGTAATCCAGGACTTGCCTGTTTTCTTTTGGACCGCCACCCAGGCTCAAAGGGATCATGAGATTATTCATACTAGAAACTTCCATGTGCAGCCACAAGCTATTATGGGCTCTAGAATAGTTGACTAAGTCGTGCGAACTCTTACAGTGGTAGACTAGCAGATGTAGGGGATGTAGGTGGTATGGTCTACCCGATCGTAAGGTGCTAGCGCTTCTGAAAGACTATGTCTCTGTCATCCGTTTCTCAAACACCATGTAGTGCGAGAAACCAAACGGAGGCGATCGAGTCTTGTGGGGAAAAGTGCGCAAACCTCCACAGAGTGTATTAAACTAATCATGGTTAGCCGTGTCCCCGGTTATGGACGTTTTGAGTATCTAGTACCTGGATTATCATGTGAATCTCAACATGTTACTCTAAATTAATTTTGTTGGGTTTTTGATAATGATGATGTTTAATTGGGATTGAGGATGCTGTCAACCATTCTCAATGTTTAACAACTATCATGATAGTTAAATAAATTTATTCCTTTGTAGTAGGGAAAAATTGGCTTTACACAAAATAGTAACCATAGAGCTTTCCACCAGCCAAATATGCATATAGTATAGCTGTTTCATTCCATTACTCTATATGTGTTACCTTGCCAGCATATTCCATGTGCTGACCTGTTTCGGGCTGCAACGTTAATGTTGCAGACTTTTCAGACGACGATTAAGGAGTTTTAGGTCGTGGTTCTATACTCAGTGATGCCGTTGGAGTTGATGGACTCACTTATCTTCCAAGCCTTCCGCTGTTATCGTTATTAGATGGCCTTAAGCCATATTTATTGTAATAAGTTCTCTATGGAGACACTCGATGTAATAAGTGTGTGATTGCTACTCTGTTATAAATCCTCCGAGTACTGTGTGGTGTCAGCATTACTGATCCAGGGATGACACCGGAGCATAGAGATCATTCTGTTTGAGGTCTGGTCGCTACAGTGTCTGTTGGGTTGGCACGAATCAAGACTGGGATTTGTCACTCCGTATGACAGAGAGGTATCTCTGGGCCCACTCGATAATGCATCATCATAATGAGCTCAATGTGACTAAGGAGTTGGTCACGTGATCATGTGTTATGGAACGAGTAAATAGACTTGCTGGTAATGAGATTGAACAAGGTATGGGGATACCGACGATCGAATCTCGGGCAAGTAACATACCGGTAGACAAAGGGAATTGTATACGGGATTGATTGAATCCCCGACATCGTGGTTCATCCGATGAGATCATCTTGGAACATGTGGGAGCCAATATGGGTATCCAGATCCCGCTATTGGTTATTGGCCGGAGAGATGTCTCGGTCATGTCTGCATGGTTCCCGAACCCGTAGGGTCTACACACTTAAGGTTCAGTGATCCTAGAGTTGTCATGGGAAATAGTATGTGGTTACCGAAGGTTGTTCAGAGTCCCGGATGAGATCCCAGACGTGACAAGGAGTTCCGGAATGGTCCGTAGGTGAAGATCGATATATTGGACGAAGGGTATTGGAGTCCGAAATTGTTTCGGGGGTACCGGGTGACGACCAGCGTGTCCGAAACGGGTTTCGGAGGCCCCGGCAAGCGTTGGGGGGCCTTATGGGCCAAGGGGAGGGGGCACATCAGCCCACTAAGGGGAGGGGGCACATCAGCCCCTCCCACCCCATCTCACGTAACTTGGAGAGGTGGGGGCGCCTCCCCTAGGGCTACCACCCCTCCCGGCTTGGGGGGCAAGTTTCCTAGGGGTGGGGGCGCCCAAACCCATCTAGGCTTTTCCTTGTGGCCACCGCCCCTCCCCTAGGGAACCCTAGGGCGCCTCCTCCACCCCCTTCCCCCTATATATAGTGAGGGAGAGAGAGGACAGCCGCACCCTTCCCCTGGCGCAGCCCCTCCCCCTCTCCTACACCTCCTCCTCCTCCGTAGCGCTTGGCGAAGCCCTACCGGAGAACCACGAGCTCCATCACCACCACGCCGTCGTGCTATCGGATTTCTCCCTCAACTTATCCTCTCCCCTTGCTGGATCAAGAAGGAGGAGACGTCCCCGGGCTGTACGTGTGTTGAACGCGGAGGCACCGTTGTTCGGCGCTTAGATCGGAATCGACCGCGATCTGAATCGCCGCGTGTACGACTCCACCAATCGCGTTCTTGTAACGCTTCCGCTTAGTGATCTTCAAGGGTATGAAGATGCCCTCCCTCTCTCTCTCGTTTCTAGTATCTCCTAGATTGATCTTGGTGACACATAGGAATTTTTTTGAATTATTGCTACGTTCCCCTATAGTAGGGTGCGCCCTCCACCCTTGTGGCTGGCTGGTGGCCCCCCTTTGGTACTTTCTTCATCGAATATTTTTTATTTATTCCAAAAACGTGCTCCATGAAGTTTAGGACTTTTGTTGTTTCTCTAATATTTGCTCCTTTTCCAGCCCAGAATTCGAGCTGCGGCATTCTCCCTCTTCATGTAAACATTGTAAAATAAGATAGAATAGGCATAAGTATTTTGATATAATGTCTAATAACAACCCATAATGCATTAAATATCAATATAAATGCATGATGCAAAATGGGCGTATCAACTCCCCCAAGCTTAGACCTCGCTTCTCCTCAAGCGAAAGCCGATATCGATAAATATGTCCACATGTTTAGAGATAGTGGTGTCGATAAAAATAAAATATGGACATGAGGGCATCATGATCATCTTTAGAACAACAACATACATTGTCATATAATTTCTTATGCTAAAGTAATAATTCGTTCACAAGGTAAAGTATGGATCAGAAACTTTATTGAAAACTAACAAACTATTATCTCAGTCATTGAAGCAATTGCAATTTACCATAACATCGGAAAGAGTCAATATAAGAGCTTTTCAGCAAGTCCACATACTCAACGATCATATAATCTTCCACAATTGCTAACACTCATGCGATACTTATGGGTACAAAGTTTCAACCGGACAAAGAGAAAGATAGGGGCTTATAGTTTCGCCTCCCAACTTCTTACCTCAAAGGTAATGTCAACAATAATACTTTATGAAAACTTACATCCGAGTGGATATACATATATATCCGGATCTCTCCAACACGTAGAACTTGCCAAAGGAAGAAGTGTAAAAAGGAAAGATGATGATCACCATGAATCTTGTATAAGGGTAGAAGATAAAAGTAATTAAAAGATAGGCCCTTCACAGAGGGAAGCAGAGGTTGTCATGCGCTTTTATGGTTGGATGTACAAAATCTTAGTGCAATAGAATTTCATTTTTTATTGCCATTTGTGATAAGGACATTTATTATGCGGTCCGTCGCTTTTATTTCTTCCATATCACAAGTTCGTATAAAGCTTATTTTCTTCACACTAATAGATCATACATACTTAGTGAGCAATTTTTATTGCTTGCACCGATGACAACTTACTTGAAGGATCTTACTCAATCCATAGGTAGGTATGGTGGACTCTCATGGCAAAACAGGTTTAGGGGTGTTTGGAAGAACAAGTAGTATCTCTACTTGGTTCAAAGAATTTGTCTAGCATGAGAGGGAAAGGCAAGCTCAACATGTTCGATAAGCCAAAACGATATAACTTCTATTCGGATATAAGAAAACATAACTTATTATGTTGTCTTCCTTATCCAACATCAACTTATTAGCATGTCATATTTTAATGAGTGCTCATGATTACAAAAGATGTCCAAAATAGTATATTTATATGTGAAGCCTCTCTTTCTTGATTACTTCCTATTAATTGCAACAATGACCAAAACTATGTTTGTCAACTCTCAACAATTTTTATTCATCATACTCTTTATATGTGAAGTCATTACTCTCCATAAAATCAATATATGATCTTTTTATCTCTTTTTATTCTTTCTTTTATTTAATTCCCTCAAGATCATAGCAAGAAAACAAAGCCCTTATCTCAAAACTACTCTTTATTATATATCTCATGGACTAGATTACATAGAGGGAACATAAAGCAAAACTCAAAGCTAGATCAAACTAAAACTTTACTCTACTAGATCAAGATATAACCAAAAGGATCAAACTAGGAAAAACAATAAAGATAAAGATGTGATGGTGATACGATACCGGGGCACTGCCCAAGCTTGGTAGTTGCCAAGGGGAGTGCCCATACCCATGTATTTAGATTTCTTTCTTCGGAGGTGGTGATGAAGGAGTTGTTGATGAAGTCGTGTCACACATCGAGCGTATGAGATTCTCCAATTTGCGAATAATGCCCTTGAGTGCAGTGATGTATTCTTGCAACAAAATATTTTCACGAGTGAGATACTTGTTTTGCACCCGAACTATTTCAATCATCTTGAAAGCTTCTATTTCAGTAGGGGTAAGATGGTTGTAGTAAGGTTGAAGGATGTCTTCTTCTTCTACTACCGGGACTTGATCCTCTATGGCCTTATTGATCTTATAACCCTTGTTGATCTCCCCAAGTTCTTCTCTCTTCATCTCTATCTTCATTAGCCAAGCATCGCCGCCCACGTTGTTGGAGGAGGGGGACGACATGATGCCTGGCCTTGAAAACACTAGTAGAAAACAGTTTGAAACAAAAACAGGAGATATTTGCATGGTACAGTGGTCAAAACCTTCGGGAGATTATATAATGATTTTTTTACTGACCAAAAGAAGTATCATGCAAGAAAACGGAGTCCGGAAGGCACACGAGGTGGCCACAAGGACGGGGGCGTGCCCTCCACCCTTGTGGCTGCATCGTGTCTCTTTCGTACTACTTTTAATTTTCCTATTTTTTTAATATTCCAAAAGAGAGAAAAGTTATCATTGGAATGCTTTGGAGTCGGTTTACTTACCGTACTACATACCTATTCCTTTTCGGAGTCTGAAACGTTCTGGAAAGTGTCCCTTATGTACTCCTCCGGTGTTACAGTATTAATTATATTGGTCTCAACATTTATGGGAGTACCTGAGATATAATGTTTGATTCTTTGACCGTTTACCACCTTTGCCTTCGGTGTTGTTGATTTTTATGGCACCCGAACGACAGACCTCGTCGACAATATAAGGACCTTCCCATTTGGAGAGAAGATTTCCTGCAAAAAATCTTAAACGAGAGTTGTATAGCAAAACATAATCACCTATATCTCTCCCTAATAATAACGCACGGATTGAGTCTCCGGGTTCACCATCGTGAACTTTTTTTACGAGAAAGTTTTTATGTTTTTTTATTTAATCTGCAGTGCCTATTTTAGTCTATCCGAAACATTTTCTTTTATGAACTAAAAAACGCTTCCTTTTGAAACTGGTACGGGCGACATAAATAAAAACACCCGCACGAACCCTCCTAATCCTATCTTTACCTCCACGCCCTGCCTCACCGTGCGCCGCCGGCCCACCCCAACCGCCGTGCGCCGCCCCACCCCCCGATCCCATCGCTCCGGCGCACTCCATCTCCCAGTGTCCTCCACCTCCAGCCATCCCTAGAATCACCTACCTTCTCTTCTCTACCTTACTGGCCAGGTTGGGGCGGCTAATGGTGCTGGTGTCCAGGAGCGCCGCTGCGGCGAGGGGCTGCACGGCGAGGAAGTTGGGGAGGAGGAGCGCCACGGCAAGGGTGGAGGCGAGTACGATGAGCGGCAGGAAGAGCCCGCCGTGGCGCTCTAGGAGGAGGGAGACGTCCTTCCAAGGGCGACCACCGGAGGCTGCCAATCCGGAGCAGTTGATGGCCACCGCGGCCACACGGGCGAGGGACGCAAGAACGATGTGGTGATCTTCTTTGATGTGTGCCATTTTGTCTCTCTCCCTGGCATCTCATGCTTTGATTTGGGTGTTCTTTGGTTTGTTTAGATTATCACTACGTTCTGGAGTGATTAATCAGTGCTGCTGGAATATTAGAAAGATGTGCGTATAGATTGTTGGCTTGTTCTTCTTCATTGATGCCAGTGTGTAAGGAATTGGTTCGAAACTTCGAATAATGATTTTGTGTACAACCTATCTGCCTGAGTCCCATGATTTGATTATGGCAACATTGCAAGGATCTATCTCTGTTAAGTTGATACCTCTTAACAATTTTAGTTATGAATGTTATACCAGTGTCTGTTTTAGCATCAATTCATGATTATTATCTCTTCCCAATTTCAATTTTCAATTTTGTCCTATTATTTTGTTTCTTGTTAGATTTCTTGTTGATGAGAGAGGAACAAGAATGTTAGTTGTTCAGTACTTCATGCAAAGATACAACTACAATCTGCAGCATACTACTTGGCCCTGCATGTAGTCTGAAAATGATTCCCGGCCTGTATATTTGCCTATGGAGGTACTGTATACATACTGCGTGCTTCCTCATATTTAAATTAGACATCGTATGTCAGTATTTTCTACAAATTGATTGTAGGCGTGCAAGATTGTTGAAGGGCAAATATACTCTAAGAAGATGAATGATAAACAGGTTACCAACATATTTAGAGCTTCGTTTTGGGATTTGTGCAGGCCATGGTCTGGAGGACATGTCCGGTTCACTAACTCAATTTCAAGGAAATAGTCGAAAGGAAGAAAAAGGAAACCACGTGGATTTAGAAATTTCAGCATTGTAGAGCTCAATTGAAAAGGAAAACGAGATTTATAACAATCAACTAGAGTGGTGTTTCAATTTTTGATGATTGGTACTTTGGTTGTGAGGTCGATGAAGACATGAGATTGATTTGGATGGGGCAGTGGGTTTGCTCGGGGAGGAGGTGTGAAGGATGGAGATAGAAGAAGAACCTTGAGATGATAGTGATATTATTGACTCAATACTTTATTGGCTCTACTTTGCGTCGATCTTTCAGGTGCATGAATGGTAGTTTGTGCAAAACTATGCTTTCCCTTGTCATTTGATAATTTTTTTATTTATGGTGCTCATAACATATTTTTTTATCTACAATTACCCCCTTTTGATTGAAGAATAAGATGTGGGTATTATTGCATTGCCAACTTAGCTGAACATTTTTTGAACAAAATTTCTATGAATTTTGTACGGGTATTGTGTTGAAGTCTACGAAATAGATTAATGGTTGAGCGTGTTCATAAGTTATCAAGTCAGGCACATAAGTCTAGAAAGTAGCTAAATTTTCCTACTTAAAAGTAGATAGGTTTCTGATGCAAGACATTACTACATAGTATACGTAGTAGGCATCTGAATTCTCTCATTCTTCATGCCTTGAGCCTGTGAAACATCTATGCTAGGTCACCACACTTTAGCAATCTTCATTTCATGAGGTACATCCAAATTTGGTTTGTTTATTACTTTGATGAAAAATTATCTTCTCTTAGATGGTCAAGGTTCTGGAGTTCATTGCTATGAAAGAAGGCATAGATTTTGGCTGGTGGAATTGCAAGTATAATTGGAGTGAGCGTAAATAACAATTTCCTACAGACAATAGCTTCTTTTGAAGCTACATGAAAAAAAGTAAGCACATCGATCCCCCTTCCATTCACGGTTTGATGGTATATCGCTATAAATATGATCCAATTTGGAAGGCACAATGTGCCAGCAGCCTAGGATAGCACTGGTCTATGCAACTACTGCTGCCATGATTTCATTCTCTTTTGTTTTTGAAGTTCTTGCAAATTCCAATTGTTATGATATTAATCCAAGTGTTTTAGATTGCGTTATTGGGCAGCAGGCTTGTGCTCTTATGCATAATTAGTTTTTTCTAGAGAAACTGCTATTATGGATTATGCTTCTTTTACTTCAATTTTGTAGTTAAAACAAGTACATGTGTAACAGTTTGCCCATAACAAAGCAACCCTAGCGATGAATCAACCAACTGTGGTTGTGTGAGCATCAACACCAATGAAAATGAAAGTTTTCAGTAGAATATTTGGAGCACTAGCACTAAACCCTAATTTTGAGTCGTACGAACCAGTGTTTTCTCCCATTGCAATGCACGGGCATTTGTGCTAGTTAAACTCATGCTTTTGTATCCTCTTGTCATGCCATCTTTTAACTTTTTCTTTAAACAACTTGGTATTCTCATAGGCTTGGGTTCTCCATTCATCGAGTGAGGTGATGTCAAATAACCTCTTTTCACTGCAAGTTTGAAATTATAGTTGAGCTCTTTAGTAGCCCAATATGTCGTTCTAGTTCAATAGCTAAATTACATGCTTTTCCATAATCCATTTTATACGGAGACATACCCATAGGATTTTTATAAGCAGTTCTATAAACCCACAAAGCATCATCAAGTTTCTTGGACCAATTATTTCTAGATCTATTAACAGTCTTTTGCAAAATTAATTTGATCATAGTCTTTTGCAAAATTAATTTGATCTCTCTATTGTTCAATTCTACTTGACCACTAGACTAAGGATGGTAAGGGGATGCAATTCTATGGTTAACATCATATTAAGAAAGCATTTTACGGAAAGAACCATGAATAAAATGTGAACCACCGTCGTTCATTAAATATCCAGGGACTCCAAACCTTGGAAAAATAACTTCTTTAAGCATATTAATAGAAGTGTTATGATCAACACTACTAGTTGGAATAGCTTCTACCCACTTAGTAACGTAATCAACAGCAACTAAAATATGTATGTACCCATTAGAGGAAGGAAAAGGTCCCATATAATAAAAGCCCAAAACATCAAATGGTTCAATGACAAGTGAATAGTTCATGGGCATTTCCTGATGTCTACTGATATTACCAATTCTTTGACATTGATCACACGATAAGACAAACTTACGAGTGGACCAAAAGAAACCGGATTGCAATACCTTATGTGCAGTTCTATCTCCAGCGTGGTGTCCTCCGTAAGACTCGGAGTGGCAGCGCAGGATCTGTTCCTATTCATGCTCAGGTACACAATGTCTAATAACACCATCTACTCCTTCTTTATAAAGGTGTGGGTCATCCCAGAAATAATATAAATTTAGCAACAATATAATTAGCATAATCAACACACAATGGAGTGTTATGAGAGGCATTTATGACATTTAGTTGCTCATCAGGAAAGCTATCATCAATAGGTAGTGGGTCATCAAGAACATTCTCTAACCTAGACAAGTTGTCTGCAACGGGGTTCTCAGCTCCCTTTCTATCAACAATAGGCAAATCCAATTCTTGTAGCAAGAGAACCCATCTAATAAGTCTAGGTTTAGCATCTTTCTTTTCCATAAGATATTTAATAGTAGCATGATCAGTGTGAACGGTTACTTTGAAATCAACAATATAAGGTCTGAACTTATCACATCCAAATACAACTGCTAAAAATTCTTTTTCAGTGGTAGCATAATTTCTCTGGGCATTGTTTATAGTTTTACTAGCATACTAAATAACATTTAATTTCTTATCCACTCTTTGTCCTAGAACAACACCAACAGCATAATCACTAGCATCACACATAATTTCAAAGGGTAAATTCCAATCAGGTGGCTGAACAATAGGTGCAGAAATCAAGTCTTTCTTAAGTATTTCAAATGCTTCTACACAATCATCATCAAAAACAAAAGGAACATCCTTTTGCAAGAGATTAGTGAGAGGCCTAGAAATTTTAGAGAAGTCTTTAATAAACCTCCTATAGAAACCAACATGACCAAGGAAACTTCTTATACCTTTGATATCTTTAGGACACGACATCTTTTCAATAGCATCTACTTTAGATTTATCAACTTAAATACCTCTTTCAGAAATTTTATGCCCCAAGACAATACCTTCATTAACCATAAAGTGGCACTTCTCCCAATTCAATACACGATTAGTTTCTTCACATCTCTGCAAAACTCGATCAAGGTTGCTTAAGCAATCATCAAAAGAAGTTCCGTAAACGGAGAAATCATCCATGAAAACCTCAACAATCTTTTCAGAAAAATTAGAGAATATAGCAGTCATACATCTTTGAAAGGTAGTAGGTGCATTGCATGAACCAAAAGGCATACGTCTATAAGCAAAGGTATCGAAAGGGCAAGTAAAAGTGGTTTTCTCTTGATCATCTTTTGACATAGGTATTTGAGAGAAACTAGAATAACCATCTAGAAAGCAAAAATGAGTATGTTTGGATAGTCTTTCTAGCATTTGATCAATAAAAAGTAAGGCGTAATGATCTTTTCTAGTAGCTTTATTTAATTTGTGAAAATCAATTACCATTCTACAACCTATAACAATTCTTTGAGGGATTAATTCATTCTTATCATTAGGGACAAAAGTAATACCTCCCTTCTTAGGGAGGCAATGAACATGACTTACCCATTGACTATCAGCAATAGGATAAATTATACATGCCTCCAGAAGCTTTAGTATTTCATTTCCTACCACTTCTTTCATCTTAGGATTTAACCGTCGTTCATGATCAACAACCGGTTTAGCATCTTTCTCCAACTTAATTTCATGCTGACATAGAGTGGGACTAATGCCCTTAAGATCATCAAGAGTATATCCAATAGCGACACGGTGCTTCTTTAGAGTTTTCAATAATTTCTTTTCTTCATGCTCTGAAAGGTTAGCACTAATAATAACAGGATATATCTTCTTTTCATCAAGATAAGCATATTTCAGAGTATTGGGTAATGGTTTAAGCTCAAACACGGGATCAACCTTGGGTGAATGAGGATCTCCAAGGATTTCAACAGGAAAATTGTGTTTCAAAATAGGACCTTGATTAAAGAATACTTCATCTATTTCCCTTCTTTCATTCATAAACATATCATTTTCATGGTCTAGCAAATATTGTTCTAAAGGATCATTAGGAGGCACGACAATTGAAGCAACACCAATAATTTCATCCTTACTAGGAAATTCTTTATCATTGGGTTGTCTATGAAATTTAGAGAAATTAAAATCATGAGACATATCCCCTAAACCAACAGTAACAATATCTTTTTTGCAGTCTATCTTAGCATTAACAATATTCAAGAAAGGTATACCAAATATAATGGGACAAAAATTATCTTGTGGGGAACCAAGAACAAGAAAATCAATAGGATATTTGATAATCCCGCACAAGACTTCAACATCTCTAACAATCCCAATTGGTGATATAGTATCTCTATTAGCAAGCTTAATAGTAACATGAATATCTTCCATCTCAGCAGGTGCAATTTCATTCATAACTTCTTTGTATAAGGTAAAAGGAATTGCACTCACACTATTACCCACATCACATAAGCCATGATAACAATGATCTCCTATTTTAACAGAAACCACAGGCATGCCAACAACGGGTCTATGTTTATCTTTCATATCGGGTTTAGCAATTCTAGCAGCTTCATCACAAAAATAATTAACATGCCCATCAATATTATCGACCAAGAGATCTTTAACCATAGCAATACTAGATTCAACTTTAATTTGTTCAGAGGGTTTGGGTGGTCTAATATTACTTTCGATGACCACCATTGAAGCTTTAGCATGATCCTTTATTCTAATAGGAAAAGGTGGTTTCTCAATGTAAGTAGTAGGAACAGTAGGATCAACATTATAAATAATAGTTTCTTCTTCAACTTTAATAAGTTCAACTATTTTAACTAAAATGGGAGGATGATATTTAAACCACTTCTCCTTAGGGAGATCAACATGAGTAGCAAAAGATTCACAAAAGGAAGCTACTATCTCAGAGTCAAGTCCATATTTAGTGCTAAAATCACGAAAAGCATCAGTATCCATAAAAGATGTAACACAACAAAACTTAAGGTTCATACCTGACTCCTTACCTTCATTGAGATCCCAATCTTCAGAGTTGCGTTTAATTCTTACCAATAAGTTCCATTTGAATTTAATGTCCTTCTTCATATAGGAACCAGTACAAGAAGTATCGAGCATGGGTCGATCATTATGAGAAAGCCGAGCATAAAAATTTGGAATAATCATTTCTCTTGAGAGCTCATTATTGGGGCATGAATATAACATTGACTTAAGCCTCCCCAAGCTTGAGCGATACTTTCTCCTTCACGAGGCCAAAAATTATATATATAATTCCGATCACGATGAACCAGATGCATAGGATAAAACTTCTAATGAAATTCCAATTTCAATCGGTTGTAGTTCCATGATCCAATATCATCCAATAGCCTATACCATGTCAATGCCTTTCCCTTCAAAGATAAAGGGAAGACCTTCTTATTGACCACATCCTCGGGCATACCTTCAAGCTTAAATAATCCACAAACTTCATCCACATAGATTAGGTGCATATCAGGATGTAATGTTCCATCTCCTCCATAAGGAGTAGCTAGCAGTTTCTCTATCGTTCCCGAAGGAATTTCATAATAAATATTTTCAGTAGGTGCAGTAGGTTGAGGAGCAACAAATTGTGGTTCTGTTTAAGGTGAAGATACCCCGAACAAACCCCTCAAAGGATTATTTTCCATAGTAACAAGTGACAGTAAATTTCAGCACACTACATAAATGTTTCCTTACCAAAGGTGCTTCACTCCCCAGAAATGGCGCCAGAAAAGATTCTTGATGACCCACAAGTATAGGGATCTATCGTAGTCCTTTCGATAATTAAGAGTGTTGAACCCAACGAGGAGCAGAAGGAAATGACAAGCGGTTTTCAGCAAGGTATTCTTTGCAAGCACTGAAATTATCGGTAACAGATAGTTTTGTGATAGGGTAAATTGTAACGGGTAGCAAGTAAATAAAGTAAACAAGGTGCAGAAAGGTGGCCCAATCCTTTTTGTAGCAAAGGACAAGCCTGGACAAACTCTTATATAAAGCAAAGTGCTCCCGAGGACACATGGGAATTGCTGTCAAGCTAGTTTTCATCATGCTCATATGATTCGCGTTTGTTACTTTGATAATTTGATATGTGGGTGGACCGGTGCTTGGGTGCTGCCCTTCCTTGGATAAGCCTCTCACTTATGATTAACCCCTCTCACAAGCATCCACAACTACGAAATAGGAATTAAGGTAAACCTAACCATAGCATGAAACATATGGATCCAAATCAGCCCCTTACGAAGCAACGCATAAACTAGGGTTTAAGCTTGTGTCACTCTAGAAACCCATCATCTACTTATTGTTGGGGAACGCAGTATTTCAAAAAATTCCTATGATCACGCAAGATCTATCTAGGTGATGCATATTGTCGGGGAGGCTGATTCCACCAACACCTATGGGGACAGGGCCCCTTTCGGTTCGGTGAGGGCGGAGGCCGCACAAAGAGCGGATCGAGGCGGTACACGCGAGCGGTTTTTACCCAGCTTCGGGCCGCACGGATGCGTAAAACCCTACTGCTGCTTGTTTGTGTGTATTGAATTCTTACTCAGGAGCGACGGACGGTGCCAGACTGAGCATGAGAGTGTTTCTGGTGTTTTGAATGAGCCGAACTGGCCGAACTTCCGAACCCCTTCTACGTTGCGCCTGTGCCTCCTTTTATACTTTCAAGGGGTCACCGACAGGGGGCAACGTAGACAAGAAGGGTAAAAATGGAAAAGGATGCGGTAGGTGCAGCTACCGCTACTGTGGATACAATGCACCCTACCTAACTCTGACGGCAGGGGACAAGGGCATTAAATGCTTGTCTGAGTTGCCTAAACAGTGCAAAAAGTGACCGTTAGGAGCGCCACCGTTCGCCACGATGGACTTCTCTTCATCTTCGCTTGCCACCGCGCACCCCTAGCTGCACAGCCTCCTGCCACGTGTGCTTGGGA
Source organism: Triticum dicoccoides (assembly GCF_002162155.2). Taxonomy (NCBI): domain Eukaryota; kingdom Viridiplantae; phylum Streptophyta; class Magnoliopsida; order Poales; family Poaceae; genus Triticum; species Triticum dicoccoides. Next base: position 261,177,184 of record NC_041392.1, read on the forward strand.
GAGTCCTAGAGCGACACGTTAGCAGGTGTGCTGGAGCGCGGGCTCAAAGTGGGGGTTTCCCGCGGCAAGCTCCTTGCCGCGGTCGTCGTCTTGTCATGATTGGGAGCTTGTCGCTCACCGGGCCTTGCCGGGACGCAGGGCGCGTCACAGCAAACTTCCTTGGTATGCCTTGAGTGGCCTTCCCGACAAGCTCCTCTTGCCGTGGTCTTGTCTCTTCCTGGCAAGATCCTCTTGCCGGGGCCTGGGTTGGCCTTCCCGGCAAGCTCCTCTTGCCGGGGCCTTGGTTTGAGTACTTTGTTCTTGAATGGTCTTCAAGGGAACCACGGAGGGTCTTGGCGGTCACCCGGCAAGCCTTGCCGCGGGGCGCTGCAACTGCCCGTGCACAAGTTCGGGGTACTAGGGTACCCCTACTCTAGTACACCGACAGGAGCCCCCGGGCCTGGGCCATACACGGTGCCGAGCGCTGTTGGGCCAGGCCAAAACAGTGCACGGGCACGCGTGGCCTAGGTCACGCCGCATATCTGTCCGCTCCCACCGCGCACGCCCAGAACGGCATGCGTCAAACGCGGCGTTGTGGGAGAGATCGTGGGAGGTTGTTTATTTGGAAGGCCGAAACGTCCGCCCCGTCCCTCTTTATAAGCAGGGGAAACAGGGGCATTTCCTCCCTCTTCGTCATTCGCTGTTGCAATCTCAGAAACCTCCGCCGCCCTCCTCCGCTTCCAAAGTCGAAAGAGAGCAGCGCTCCGCTCCCGTCGCCGCCGCCACTACCGGCACCGTCGATCTCCCCTACCGCCTTCGCCATGGCTCCGAAGCCCGGAAAGGGGAAGGCCGCGAAAGCTGCGAAGTCGACCGAAGCACAGCAGCTTGAAGCGTTGCGGAAAGAGCGGGCCACCTTCCTCCCGAGCTCTCCGCAAAGGATCTGAGGGAGTGGTACTATCTCTTCTGGTCGACGGAGACACGGGCGCATCCGCGCACAAAGGTACTCTCCGCCATCACCTCGCAAGAAGCTCCAGTTGGCGGGTACCCTTTCTTTGCCGTGTTCTTCTACTGCGGGCTCTGCCCGCCATTTTCTGATTTCTTCTGTGATATCATGAACACCTACGGGTTCCACCTCCTTGATTTTACCCCCAACACCGTTCTGACCATGGCAGTTTTCGCCCATCTATGCGAAAACTTTGTCGGAGTCCACCCCAACGTAGCTCTTTTCCGCCATTTATTTATGCCTCGTGAACATTGCTGCATTCATCGAAGAGGAGCTGGTGCAATTGGGGGTGGAAGGCTTCCAGTACTCCTCCGACGAGAACCTCCAACCCAGCGCCAAGCTCACTTTGTTCTTCAAAGGCGTGGCGGCGACGCTCCAGCAACTCCGGGAACGGATCCCAAAGCAGTTGGCCGACGAGTCACGCTCGATTTGCGCCGGAGTTCTGGAGAAGGTGCTGGTGAAGGTGGCCTTACGCAATCCGGGCCTCAACCTCACCAACGTCCTCAAGAAGCTGCCGGCGGACGTTGATCTTGACGCACTTAAGGCCCTCGTCGCACCCATTGTGGACAGGGTGAACGAGGTCAAAAGGGTTGACGGTGGTCGCGTAGATTAGGCCGTCCGTTTTCTTCTTCTCTTGTCGTTGCCAGTCATGTCATAGGAACACTTTATTAGAGGCGCGACAAGTTATTTTTGTAATATAACTCTATATTAGGCAAAAAAATTCTGTGTTACTTCCTTTACTCGACTCTTGGCTTTGTATGGTTCTGCCCTACGCTTTCTAGGGAAACTTGCCGGCGCAGGTACCCTTGCCGCGAGCGCCGAGTGCGGAACTTTGGCAGCTTACTGGCGGGGCCGCTACCGACAAGAAACCTTGTCGCAACTAGTTGCAGCTCACTTAAGTTGTTGAACGGACTCGAAACAAAGTAAGGGCGCTAGCGGCTCACTTAAGTTGCTGAGCGGACTCGAAGAAAAGTAAGGGCGCTAGCAGCTCACTTAAGTTGTTGAGCGGACTCGAAACAAAGTAAGGGCGCTAGCGGCTCACTTAAGTTGCTGAGCGGACTCGAAGCAAAGTAAGGGCGCTAGCAGCTCACTTAAGTTGTTGAGCGGACTCGAAACAAAGTAAAGGCGCAACTAGCTACGAGTTGGTTCCTCCGCGCACA
>NC_041392.1:261179697-261199206 GCF_002162155.2 Triticum dicoccoides
CCCCCGGTAAACCTTGTGGGCGAGGGAACCTTCCTTCTTTTGAGAAAGAAACAGAGAAATAAAGTAATGATATGGAGCCTTGGGCTCGTTATTGCTTACCGGGGTCTAGTGCTGCACAAAGTGTCAGATAACATATGCGAAAAAGGATTATAGCATAAAAAACTGACAAGATGTGTGGGGCACATGAACTTTACTAGTGCACGGGGTCTGCGCCCGGCTTTGTACAAAGGATTACATGCAACAGCGGCAAGACTTGTACAAAAGGTGGTTGCCGGAAAAGCTTACGAAGATGTTCAATGTTCCAGGAGTTGCTCACCGGAGTGCCATCTTCGGTCTCAAGGCGGACAGCGCCGGGCCTAGTGACTCGTTTCACCCGATAAGGGCCTTCCCACTTCGGCGTCAACTTGTTGGAATTCTTGGCGGACTGAACACGCCGAAGAACAAGGTCGCCTTCCTCGAAGCTCCTGGCTTTAACTTTGCGGCTATGGTAGCGACGCAAAGCTTGCTGGTAGCGAGCGGCTCGCATAGCAGCCTGGAGACGGTCTTCCTCAAGGAGCAGCGCGTCATCTTGCCGCAGCTGCTCTTGCTCGAGCTCATCATAAGCGAGCACTCGAGGTGACCCGTAAACGAGTTCCGTGGGGAGAACTGCCTCTGCTCCATAGACTAGAGCAAAGGGTGTCTGGCCAGTGGCTCGATTTGGCGTCGTCCTGATCAACCAAAGAACCACCGGCAGCTCCTCGATCCAGTTTCTTCCGCACTTGTGCAGCCTGTCGGAAGTTCTGGTCTTGAGGCCTCGCAGCACTTCAGCATTTGCCCTCTTCGCTTGACCGTTGCTTCTCGGGTGAGCAACATAAGCGAAGCAGACCTTGGCGCCAAGATCTTGGACATACTGAAGAACTTGACTGCTGACTGTGCTGTCACCTTCCTCACTAGTTCCACTTCCGGCCACTTTGTGAACTTGTCAATTGCAACGTACAAGAACTCAAAGCCCCCGACAGCTCGGGGGAAGGGGCCGAGGATGTCGAGCCCCCAGACCGAAAATGGCCAGGATAAAGGGATCGTCTAGAGAGCTTGAGCTAGCTGGTGTATCTGCTTGGAATGGAACTGGCACGCTTCACACTTGGTTACTTGTGCAGTTGCATCCTGGAGGGCTGTCGGCCAGAAGAAGCCTTGTCAGAATGCTTTGCCGACAAGTGCTCTTGCGCAAATGTGGTGACCACATATGCCTCCATGTATCTCTGCCAACAGCTGTTGTCCATCTTCCCGGCGAATGCACTTCAATTTCACACCATTGAGTCTTATTCTGTACAGTGTGTTGTCGACAAACTTGTACATATTTGACTGCCGGGCTACTCTTTCAGCTTCTTCTTGCTCTTCGGGAAGCTCTCCTGTCTGAAGGAAATGGACAATCTGCTGCGCCCATGCTGGAGCTTGTGGCTCGACAACAAGGACTAAAGGCGTATCTGTTGCTGCGGGAACATCCGCTTCTACGGCAAGAACCTGCGGCTCTACCGGAGCGTGATATTCCCCGGCAAGCTTGCCGGAGCAAAACTTGTCGGGAGCGTTTGCTTCAACGGAACAAACCAAGAGGTTCGCCGGAGCAGACTGCTCCTCAGCACTCTTGGCGTCAATCTTGGGGACCTTCTTGGCGGCGGCTTCGGGAAGCTCTGCCGGAAAGTAGTCACCAGAAACCAACTTCCTCTTCTTATTCTGTCCAGTTGATGGTGTCATGGATGGTTGAGTCAGCTTGAGCACAAAGATCCCTGGTTCCACAGGTAACTTTAGTGCAGCGCACTTTGACAGGCCATCAGCAATGTCGTTCTGAGCTCGTGGAACATGTTCCATTTGCAGGCCGTCAAAGTGTTCTTCTAGCTTTCTCACTTCATCAACATAAGCTTCCATCAATGGACTCTGGTAGTTCTTGTTCACTTGGCGGACGACAAGCTGCGAGTCACCCCTTACAATGAGTTTCTTGATCCCAAGGTCGGCTGCGATTCTGAGGCCGGCAAGCAAACCCTCATACTCTGCAGTATTGTTCGTTGCTTGCTCCTTGGGAAAGTGCATCTGGACTACGTACTTGAGGTGCTCTCCGGTGGGTGCGATAAGCAACACGCCAGCACCAGCGCCTTGCAGCGAGAAGGCACCATCAAAGTACATCAGCCACTCTTTGCTTGTCTCCTTGACGGGGATGCTCGTCTCTGGAATTTCTTCATCTGGAGTTGGCGTCCACTCTGCTATGAACTCTGCCAATGCCCTGCTTTGGATCGTTGCAGTGCTCTCAAACTTGAGGCCAAAGCTTGACAGTTCCAATGCCCACTCGACAATCCCGCCTGTTGCTTCTGGATTCTGCAGTATCCTCTTCAGTGGAAAGCGAGTGACAACTGTTATCTCATGTGCCTGGAAGTAATGGCGCAGCTTTCTCGAGGCCATGAGGAGGCCGAAAAGCAATTTTTGCACACCAGAGTACCTCGACCTAGCCCCCTGGAGAAGGGAGCTGACAAAGTAAACTAGGCGCTGCACCATCTTCTTCTGCACCTCCTTGCACGTCTGCGCAGATTCAACTTTGTCGGGACCAGAGCTTGTCGGAGAAGCCCCCTGCTTGTCGCTGGATTCACTTGCCACGGTTGCTGGCTCATCGTCCGCCTCCCTCTCCGCTACTAACGCAGCACTAACCACTTGATTGGTTGCTGCCAGATATAGCAGCAACTTCTCTTGTGGCTTAGGTGCGACAAGTATTGGAGTGGAGGACAGGTACCTCTTCAAGTCCTGCAGCGCGGCCTCCGCTTCCGGAGTCCATTTCATTGGACCTGCCTTTTTCAACATTTTGAAAAACGGCAGGGCGCGCTCAGCAGACTTAGAGATAAACCTGCTGAGAGCAGCCACACAACCGGCAAGCCTTCGCACATCCTTGACGCGCTTCGGTGCTTCAATCTGCTCGATGGCCTTGATCTTGTCGGGGTTGGCTTCAATTCCCCGCTGAGACACAAAGAACCCGAGAAGCTTGCCGGAAGGGACTCCAAACACACACTTCTCGGGGTTGAGCTTGAGGTTGATCTTGTGCAGATTTGCAAAAGTTTCTTCTAAATCTTGGATCAGGGTAGCCTTGTCCTTGCTCTTGACCACTATATCATCCATGTAGGCTTCCACATTTCTGTGTATCTGTGTCTCAAAAGCGACATGGACTACCCTTGCAAATGTTGAACCAGCATTCTTCAACCCAAAGGGCATCCGTATAAAACAGTATGTGCCGCAAGGGGTGATAAATGCGGTTTTTTCCTCATCTTCTTCTGCCATGAAGATCTGATGGTATCCTGAGTATGCATCAAGAAATGAAAGCAAATCACATCCAGTTGTGGAGTCAACAATCTGGTCAATGCGCGGCAAGGGAAATGGATCTTTGGGACAAGCTTTATTGACATCAGTGAAGTCTATACAAAGCCTCCATCTCCCGTTCGCCTTGCGCACGACTACAGGATTGACCAACCACGTGGGATGGAGCACTCCTCTGACAAGGCCTGCTACTTCCAATTTCCTGATCTCTTCTGCAATGAACTCTTGGCGCTCCACCGCTTGCTTCCTGACTCTCTGCTTGACGGGCCGCGCATGAGGACAGACGGCAAGGTGGTGCTCGATTACTTTCCTGGGAACACCGGGGATATCAGACGGTTGCCATGCAAACACGTCGACATTCGCCCGCAGGAAAGCAACGAGCGCGCTTTCCTATTTGGGGTCAAGCGTGGCACTGATGGTGAAGGTACCACCAGTGACGTCCTTCTTGGCGGGCACCTTCTTGGTCTCGGGTGGAGCTGCCATCGTCTTCTTGCACTTGCCGGTGGAGCTCGATGGTGCGTCCTCGATGGTAGCGCAGCACTCCGAAGAGGTGTGCTTGCCGGAGTGGGCATCAGAGCTCTTGCCGGACTTTGTCTTCTTCTTCCCCCCGGGAGCTTCAGCGGCAAGTATGTTGTGATCAGCTGCGGCTGCTGCTTCTCGGTAGATCTTGTCGGCGCAGATAAGGGCATCTTTCTTGTCGCCGGGGACAGAGATGACACTTATCGGGCCTGGCATCTTGAGCATGTTGTATGCATAGTGAGAGGCTGCCATAAACTTGGCGAGCGCTGGACGGCCAAGGATCCCATTGTAGGGTAATGGAAAATCGGCAACGTCAAATGTGACCCTCTCAGTTCTGAAGTTCATCTCGCTGCCAAATGTGACCGGCAGCGTGATCTTTCCCTTCGGCTTGCTTCTTCCCGGGCTGATTCCTTGGAATGTGCCGGTCTCCTCGAGCTCGCTGTCAGGGATCTGGAGTCTCTGAAGGACCGCGGAGGAGATCAGATTCAAGCCGGCCCCACCGTCAACTAGCATCTTCGTGACCTTGAGGTTGCGGATAGTTGGTGAAACCAACATCGGCAAGCACCCGACCGCAGTTACGCGATCAGGGTGCTCCTCAATGTCGAAGATGATAGGCATGCTGGACCATTTCAGAGGCTTGCGTGACTCTATGGATGGCTCTGCTGCATTTACTTCCCGCATCCACTGCTTGAGTTGGCGGTGCGAAGTATGCAGAGAAGCACCACCGTCAACGCACAGGACCTCTGTGGCTTTCTGAAATTCCTGCTCATCGGCCTCATCATCATCCACGTCTTCGTCATCATCGTCGTCTTCATCCTTGTCGCGGCCACGGGGAGGCCTATCTCCTTGCCGCTGCTTGATCTTGCCGCGGCGTCCTCCCCGGCCAGGGCGTTTCTTGCCGGATCCACCAGCTCCTTCCTGGGCCTTCTCCTTGTCGCGTCGCTCGTATTCAGCTTTTTGCAGCTCAGCGAGCTGTTCGACTTTCTTGCAGTTCTGGAGATCGTGACCCTTGGTGCGGTGAATCTTACAATACTGCTTGCCGGAGCCGTCCTGCTTGTCGGCGGCCGCCATAGGCTGGGCCGCCTTGCCGGAGCCACCACCCTTAGCTTCCTTGGCGCCACCTCCGTTGCCGGACTGCTCGACAGCTAGCACTTCCTTGCCCTTCCTCCTGTTGTTCCACCGCCGGCCTTTCTTTGCCGGGGCGGCATCTTCACTGTCAGATCCTCCTGCTCCCGTATCCTCTTCGGGGAGCCTCCTCCCCTCTTCAGCGCGTGCACACTTGTCGGCCAGGGCGTAAAGCTCGCTGACGTCTCTGATCTTACACATCGCCATCTCCTCCCTCATCCTTCGGTTTCGCACGTTCTGATGGAACGCGCTGATGATTGCGGCGGGGTGGACGTCTGGGATGTTGTGCTGTACACGGCTGAATCTCTGAATGTACTTGCGCAGTGGCTCTCCTTCCTTCTGGGCGAGCAGATGAAGATCGCTTTCTTGGCCATGTGGCTTGTGGACGCCTGTAAAGGCGCCGACAAACTGATGGCACAGATCAGCCCAGGAGGATATGGAGTTGTCCGGCAAGTGCATGAGCCAGGATCTGACATTGGGCTTGAGTACCAGCGGGAAGTAGTCGGCAAGGATCTTGTCGTCCCGTCCCCCGGCAGCCTGCACCGCGATGGTGTAGATGCTGAGAAACTCCGACGGATGCGTCTTGCCGTCGTACTTCTCTGGTACGTCTGGTTTGAAATTCTTTGTGCTAGGCCACTGGACTTGCCGCAGCTCACGGGCGAACGCAGGACAACCTACCGCGTACGGCAGATCGCCTGGTTCCCCTGGCGCATGCATGTCAACAGAGGGCCCAGCGCGCTTGTCGGATTGACGCCGCGCTTCTCTTTGGCGCTCGATGCAGGTCCGAGCGTCTTCTTGTTGTCGTTCATGAAGAACTTGGCGCTGGTCGCGATGAGCTCGTGGGTCCGACGACGCGGTGGAGCCGCTGTCGGGGTGGACCTGGCGAGTCGGCGACTTTGGCCTTCGTAGTGGAGAGTGCATGGAAGTCGCACCTCCCCCGGTCTTGTTGCCATCGGCTCGTGTCTGGCTGTCCTGCCTTGGCAGCGAGGTGCTTGGTTGCCGCGCAGTGTCGCCGTTGGCGAAGCCGATGAGGCTCTGGATAGTGGCCCTCCATTCGTCGGTCTTGTCCGCCATCGGAGGGTAATCCAGGAGTAGCTGGGCCTGCGCCAAAGCTTCCGCCGGCATGGTGGGCGGCAGAGGTGAACGGTGCGAGGAGCGGGACATGCTCGGACTCCTAACCAAGTTAGAAGGAGCAGTGTCCCGTCCAGGCGACCGCACCTCACTAGGGCCAGCATGCTGGCGTGTATGCTGGTCTTGAACGCCACGCGAACCACCAACTTGATCTTGGGCCAGCGGACGTATGGTGCTGCGAACGCTATGACGCTGCTGGTCCCGCGCCTCCTGAGATGGGCGCGGTGGGCGTATGGACGCCGAGGTCTGCGCGGCCTTGTCCTTGGACTTGGCAGCGCTGTGGGCACCCTCGTCGATGTCCATTCTTCCGCCGGCGTCCACTCCACCGTCCGCCTGCTCCGGAGGTCGTGGAAGCGACGCAGACGGGGCTGTTTCCCCCGAAGCCTTCTTCTTCGGTGGCATGTCGGTGAAGACGATGAAGATTTAGCTCGCGTGCACGCCGGATCGGGTTCGCACGATCTCGACGCCCCCTACCTGGCGCGCCAGAGATGTCGGGGAGGCTGATTCCACCAACACCTATGGGGACAGGGCCCCTTTCGGTTCAGTGAGGGCGGAGGCCGCACAAAGAGCGGATCGAGGCGGTACACGCGAGCGGTTTTTACCCAGCTTCGGGCCGCACGGATGCGTAAAACCCTACTGCTGCTTGTTTGTGTGTATTGAATTCTTGCTCAGGAGCGACGGACGCTGCCAGACTGAGCGTGAGAGTGTTTCTGGTGTTTTGAATGAGCCGAACTGGCCGAACTTCCGAACCCCTTCTACGTTGCGCCTGGGCCTCCTTTTATACTTTCAAGGGGTCACCGACAGGGGGCAACATAGACAAGAAGGGTAAAAATGGAAAAGGATGCGGTAGGTGCAGCTACCGCTACTGTGGATACAGTGCACCCTACCTAACTCTGACGGCAGGGGACAAGGGCATTAAATGCCTGTCTGAGTTGCCTAAACAGTGAAAAAAGTGACCGTTAGGAGCGCCACCGTTCGCCACGATGGCCTTCTCTTCATCTCCGCTTGCCACCGCGCACCCCTAGCTGCACAGCCTCCTGCCACGTGTGCTTGGGAGAGTCCTAGAGCGACACGTTAGCAGGTGTGCTGGAGCGCGGGCACGAAGTGGGGGTTTCCCGCGGCAAGCTCCTTGCCGCGGTCATCGTCTTGTCGTGATTGGGAGCTTGTCGCTCACCGGGCCTTGCCGGGACGCAGGGCGCGTCGCGGCAAACTTCCTTGGTATGCCTTGAGTGGCCTTCCCGGCAAGCTCCTCTTGCCGGGGTCTTGTCTCTTCCTGGCAAGATTCTCTTGTCGGGGCCTGGGTTGGCCTTCCCGGCAAGCTCCTCTTGCCGGGGCCTTGGTTTGAGTACTTTGTTCTTGAATGGTCTTCAAGGGAACCACGGAGGGTCTTGGCGATCACCCGGCAAGCCTTGCCGCGGGGCGCTGCAACTGCCCGTGCACAAGTTCGGGGTACTAGGGTACCCCTACTCTAGTACACCGACACATATCAATGAGAGGGGGAGAGTTTGTCTACTTACCCTTGTAGACCAAAAGCGGAAGTGTTATGAAACGCAGTTGATGTAGTCGAACATCTTCGTGATCCAACCGATCAAGTACTAAACGTACGGCACCTCCGCGATTTGCACACGTTCAGCTCAGTGACGTCCCTCGTACTCTTGATCCAACTAAGTCTGAGGGAGAGTTTCATCAGCACGACGGCATGATGACGGTGATGATGAAGTTACCGACATAGGGCTTTGCCTAAGCACTACAAAGATATGACCGAGGTGGAAATTTGTGGAGGGGGGTACCGCACACGGCTAAGACAACTGTCAACTTGTGTTTTCTAGGGTGCCCCCTGCCCCCGTATATAAAGGAGCAAGGGGGAGGCCGGCCGACCCTCATAGGCGCGCCAAGGGGGGAGGAATCCTCATCCTAGTAGGAGTAGGACTCCCCCCTTTCCTAGTCCTACTAGGAGAAGAAGGAAGGAGGGGTAAGAGAAGAGAGGAGGGGGCGCCGCCCCTCCCCCTAGTCCAATTCGGACTAGGCCCATGGGGGGTGCCGCCAGCCCTTGGCAGCCCCTCTCTCTCTCCCCTAGGCCCAATAAGGCCCATTACTTCTCCGGTGGTTCCTATAACCCTTCCGGCACTCCATATATATCCGGTGACCCCCAAAACTCATCTGGTGTCTGAATATAGTCATCCAATATATCAATCTTTATGTCTCGACCATTTCGAGACTCCTCTTCATGTCCATGATCACATCCGGGACTCCGAACAACCTTCGGTACATCAAAACACATAAACTCATAATACCAATCGTCATCGAATGTTAAGCGTGCGGACCCTACGGGTTCGAGAACTATGTAGACATGACCGAGACTCACTTCCGGTCAATAACCAATAGCGGAACCTGGATGCTCATATTGGCTCCTACATATTCACGAAGATCTTTATCGGTCAAACTGCATAACAACATATGTTGTTCCCTTTGTCATCGGTATGTTACTTGCCCGAAATTTGATCTTCGGTATCTCAATACCTAGTTCAATCTCGTTACCGGCAAGTCTCTTTACTCATTCCGTAATGCATCATCCTGTAACTAACTCATTATTCACATTGCTTGCAAGGCTTATAGTGATGTGCATTACCGAGAGGGCCCAGAGATACCTCTCTGACAATCGGAGTGGCAAATCCTAATATCGATCTATGCCAACTCAACAAACACCATCGGAGACACCTTTAGAGCATATTTATAATCACCCAGTTACGTTGTGACGTTTGATAGCACACTAAGTGTTCCTCTGGTATTCGGGAGTTACATAATCTCATAGTCATAGGAATATGTATAAGTATGGAGAAAGCAATAGCAATAAACTAAACGATCATCACTACAAAAAAAGACACATATGTGACATTTTGGGCCAAACGAAATTTTTTTCTGTCATACTTATGACACTTCTATGACGATAATTGTGACAAAACTCGGTATCATCATAGATGTGGTGGGCTCCTACTTCTATGACAAAAAATCATGACAGAAAATGGGCTTTTCATCCTGGGCGGGCCGGAGACGCAACTGCATGATATTCTTTGGGCCGTCCATGACAGAAAAAACCGTGGTAGAAGCGAGGGCGAGGAAAATTTCGGAGAGTTCCCGGTTATGGTGGGTGGTCAGGGGCCGAGCGATGCGCGTTTCTCTCGTACACGTATGCGCGTGTGTGCGAGGCATTGGGCTCTAACTGAACCCGAGCGAGGCATTGGGCTCTAACTGAACCTGAGCGATTGCACTAGCTACGTTACTGAACCCGAGTGATTCCTTCGCTACTGCTGCTAACTGAAGCTGATCGATGCTGCCTCTGGATGAATAGTGAGTGTTGCTGGGGGTTTGGATGAACAGTTCCTGGTGGGGGTGGATGAACAGGACCCCGTGATGCTGCCTCTGGATGAACAGGACCTCGATCGATCGAGCCGGTTGGGGCAGAATGAACAGGACCCCATGGAGGGCTGGATGAACAGGACCACCCTGTGGAGGGCTGGATGAGCAGTAGACGGTGGAGGGCTAGATGAACAGTACCCCGTCGAGGGGTGGTTGAACAGGAGCCTGTGGAGAGGGCTGGTTGAACAGTAGCCGGTGGAGTAGCGCACGGTGGAGGCTTGATGAACAGGAGCCCGTGGATGAACAGTTGCAGGTGGAGGCTGGAGGAGGTCGACGGTGGATGGACATTAGCCCGTGGAGGCTAGAGGGGGTCGACGGTGGAGATGAATAGTATCCCGTGAGTCTCGTTTTGCGGTACGCCACACCCCTCCCGATGAACATGACCCCCGTTTCGACCGTAGGAGGTCCATTTCCTCCGTTTTGCGGTACGCCAGACCCCTCCCGATGAACAGGATCCCGTTTCGACCGTGGCCAATCGAACACAAGGCTGTTTCCTCTGTTCTGCGGTATGCCAGGCCTTGTTTCCATCGGCTGTTCCATCCAAGCCCTCCCGATGAACACGATGACGGATTCCGTTCCGACCCAGCCGGTTGGCTCCACATGAACATGACGACGGCGTTGTTTCTCCGTTCCGACCCAGCCATGTACACGATCCCTGGCCGTACGTATGCGCGAGTAGGCATTCGAGACCCTGCCCGTATGTACGTACGTGGCCGTATTTTCTTTCTTTCACACTGGCCGCTGTACGTATGTGTACATGCTACATGTGCGCCTCTACTATGACATGTGTGCGCCTCTAAATGGACCAGTATGCACGTACACGTTCGCGACCAGAATGACAACGCTGCATACGCTTTGACCAGGTGGGTCCCGACTGTCAGGCACTTCCTTGCGTGCGAAGATGTAGCTGGTGGGTCCCAGTAGTCAGGGGGCGAATCATTTTTTTTACCCGGACGCACTTCCTTGCATGCGAAGATGTCGCTGGTAGGTCCCAGCAGTCAGGGGGGAAACATTTTTTTGCGAAATACGGTTGCCCGTCCGGTGGGTCCCTGCTGTCAGGTGGAGGAATCATTATTTTCCACGCAATAAGGAGGCACTTCCTTGGTGCAGCCGTGGACCCAGCTGTCAGCCTCTCCACGTGCAGTCCATGTCCGATGGAAGCTGTTCCTTGACCACGTTGACCATTCCGCGCCGAGAGCACCAGGGCGGTGGACGACGGTGAGGCCTAGGAAGGGGACGATGTGGAGCCGGGGAAGACGCGGAAGTGGATGCCCACGCGTAGAGGAGTATGAGGGTTCACTGGTTCGCTGTGGTGTGAGGCTGTCGTTGCCGCAGAATAACAGGGGGTGTGGGTGAGTAGAGGAATGGCCTGGCCAGCGGTGGGAGTAGTAGGGGGTGGTGAGGCCTCCGCGGCATTGCAACCAGCCACCGGAGGTAGGAGCACGAGGCACAACCGGCGCTGGTTTTGGCGGCTGGAGCAAGAAGACTAGAGGTTGAAGAAGCACTACGGCCGTTGGATGGACATCGTACGGTCACTGGAGCTAGAATCATTCATATTGACTAAATTGACAAAGCCCTCCGTCCCCGTCAACTTAGTTGGCCCACAAGTCAGCCTCCCACTATTGTGGGTCCCAGCTAGCAGGGGGTATTCATTTTTTGTGCGTAATAAGGAGGCATTTCAGGCCCTTCCAGTGGGTCCCAGCTATCAGGTGGAGGAATCATTATTTTGCATGTAATAAGGAGGCATTTCCTTGCGTGCGGCCATGGATCCATCTGTGAGCCTCTCCACGCACAGTCTACTTCCGATGGTGTCGTTCGTTGACCATGTTGACCACTCTGTGCCGAGCGCATCCAAGGTGGTGGACGACGGCGAGGCCCCGGACAGCAATGAGCCGGAGATGGGAAGACATGGGAGTAGAGTCGCAGACGGAGAGGTGTATGAGGGTTAACTAGTTCTGGTGCGGTGTGGTTCGACAGTCAATGGAGAAGAACAGGAGGTGTGGAGGGGTGGAGGGATCGCCTGGCCAATGGTGGAGTATCGCTTCACAACGAAGCGTGCTAAGCAGAGCTGCTAGCAGTAGGAGGCGGGAGTAGGTGGTCTCGGCGGTGCTGGAGGAAGAAGACGAGAGATTGAAGATCGATGCCGGTCGTTGGATGTAAATCCAACGGCTAACAATGTCAGAATCATTTGTTCACTAAGTTGACAACGACTTGCATTGGCTTCGACCTATTGGCCCACATTTCAGCCTCTAAAAATGTAGCACGTATTCAACCCATTTTTCAAAATTTATAGTCTTCTTTTGCGGGGTAGAATTTACAATCAATTTGATCTTTTTTTTTTGAATTACAGTCCATTAGCTGGGTTGGGTGAACAAATGATGTAGCATACATGCGGCCCATTTATGTTTTTCCTAAAAAAATTATAGGCCATTTGCACTTTCTCGAAATACACGACTTTGTTGGGCTGATTCTAGTTATAATGTTGGGGTGCGCGCAGCAATGTTATCAAAAAATAAACAGGGGCTGAGAATTTTATTATATATACATATTTAGATAATAAGTGATTTATTATTACATTGGTCCTTAAATCTTACTAAGCTTTTGTACACAATCACCGGGATTTTCGTTGCCAAAAAAATTTAGGACTTTATTGTTAAGAAATTATTTTTATAAGTTAATAAGATGTAGGATATTGTTTTCTTACATATGTAAGTATCTGTTAAATATATGATGACAATAACAATAATATATAATAACATATAAAATAATTTAAATATATATAATATAGTTAGAAGGGAAACATAAGTTGGACCAGGCGTTCCCGTTCTTATATAGAAAAATAGAACAGACCTTTGCGTTTTCTTCAAAAAGAATACATAAATTGGGCTGCCGATGTTTCAGGAAAAATAAAACCTTGGATGGGAGGTCCATAGGTCGGTCGATACATGGCAGCCCTCAAGAAAATACAAACAGGCCTATGGACCTCCCATCCGAGGTCATGGGCTGCACATGTTAAAAAATAAAGCCTAGAAGGGGCAGCCCAAAACCTAGCTGATACTTGCTGCCCCAGTGATAATAAATGATACATGCGAGCTCCCCGACTTCGTTGTGAATTTATCTCCTATAGTAACTACGTTGAAGCACCTAAAAAGTAATTATGTTGACAAACCCGCGGGCGCCAACGTCACTATAGCATTAGGAGGAAGTATTTTTCGATGAGGCACTTGCTTGCGTACGGCCATATACTTGGTGGGTCCCGACTGTCCGCGTCTCCATGTACAGTCCTCTCCAAATTCCTCTTGTTTGTTCAGCATGTTCACAACGGCAGACAGCGCCGTCGGGGCGAGCGCACAAAGGCGCAGGAGGAGATCACCACCAGAGGAAGTGCCTTATTAGTAATGAAACAATTGAACTAGCCTAGTGGCCGAGTGACACTACCCGACAGCTGTTCCGCCCGGGTTCGATTCCACCTGTATAGAGAAAAATATCTCCAAATTTTTTGCCTCTGCCTTTATTGACATGTGGGTCCCAATTGTCATCTACACACACCACGTCCAACACTTGCCAAAACTTTGTCCCTTGTTTTCTCTGTTTTTCGCACACTCGACATTGTGTGGGCATTTTGAAAATAGCATATCTTTTTGACTGTGCATCATATGAAGATGTGCTATGCATGAATGTTGATCAGTATGATGTTAACTGACTGGTAGTTCCAGTTTCGACCATGAATAAAACTTCCAACATGATGTTAACACTGTTTGAAAAGGTCATGTTAATATAAATGTTCTGCCTCTGAAAATTGCAGTTTCTTATCTGAAACTAAAACTTGCAGTTTCTTCTCTGAGAATCACATTGTCTTCTCTTTTATACTCCTATGAAACTACATTTTTTTAAGTGCTAAAATAGATCTCTGGAATTCATAAAATACTTCATATGCTCAATACTGCAAATCTGAAATTCAAAAGACATTCATATTTGAAAGTATTCTCAAAATACACAACACACAACACAATTCACAACCTGCAAATACTAACAACCCTAAGATCCTCCTGACAATTCACAACCTACCCAACTATTGGGCTAGGGGCAGTCCCTCCTATTCCTCTGCGGCAGACAGCCGCCCCGTGAGGTGATGTGGACGGCGAGGGAGAGGATGGCGGGGAAGCGTCACCGGGCCAACTATTTTTCTCCTCTTGCAGTTGGGTTCGGTCGACGAAGACTCCACCGGCTCGCTCTGGCATGACACCCTCACAAACGGCACCCTGTAGATGCTCGATCCTTGAATCTCTGGTGGATGCTCCATCTGGGATCGATACTCCCACCACCGCTCCCTCACGATCGGATTCGGTGAATCTGTTTGCTCCATGGCCCAGAGGAGCAACTCTATGTACTCCCGCGTGACTCCCTCCGGGAGTATCGCCACCTTTTCGCTCTTTTGCAGATATCTGGCCATGGATGTCACTGTCACCGCTAGTTGGTCCTTGTTGTCAAACCAAGACTGTATCTCCAACATCCTAGCTAGCTTCACAGGGTCGCCGTCTGCGATCCCCATGTGTCGGTTGTACTCCTCCATCGATCTACTTCTCCACAGCACCTTCACTCGCCGGCGGTGGTTTTTGAATGGAAGAGGAGAGGAGCAGCGCTAGTTTTGGATTAGAACGGGAGAGGAGCGACGCTGGTTTTGGATTGGAATAGGAGAGGAGGGGCGGTGGTTTTGAAATGGAAGAGGAGAGGAGCGGCGTTGGATTTAGATTGGAACAGGCGAGGAGCGGCGGTGGTTTAAGAGGAGAAGAGTGGAAGAGCGGCGTTGGTCTTGGAAGTATTTTTTTGTTTTGCGTATTTTGGGTCAAAGTTTGACCACGTACTGTATTTGACAAGCAAAATGTGAATGCATGTCACCAAAAATTGTATCGTTTGGTTCGTATCTGAATGTACTTTCAAATTATATTATTTTTGCAACGTATAACATATATTTTCTTTGCGAAAATCATGGTCAATTATGACCCAGAATAAAAGGGAGACTAGTTAATGTGGGGTCGCGTTTTTAATTGAAGGGGAAATTGATTTTGATTTTGATCCAGTGACAGTGTGTCGGCCCTCTCGTCCAACCCTAAATCGCTACCGCACACTCCTCTCCCTATTCTCCATTGCAAAACCACCTCCTCTCCTCTCCATCATCTCCATTCAAAAACCACCGTCCCGCCTCTCCCTCTTCTCCATTGCAAAACCACCTCCTCTCCTCTCCATCATCTCCATTCCAAAACCACCGTGTCGCCTCTCCCTCTTCTCCATTGCAAAACCACCTCCTCTCCTCTCCATCATTTCCATTCCAAAACCACTGTCTCGCCTCTCCCTCTTCTCTATTGCAAGACCACCGTATCTCCTCTCGTCTTCCAAAGCTAGCACCAGACCACTCAGAAGGACATTTATGGAGAGGATGCAGCAGCGAATCAGGCAGATCACCGGTGGCGACCAGGCAAAGTTAGCCAGGTTGAAGGAGATCCTTACTTGTTTTGACAATGAGTGGGAGATTTCAAGGACGGTGAGGCCCATGTGGAAATGTATGCGAAAGAGCGAGACAGCAGCGATGAGGGCGGCGATGTACATGTACTCCTCGGCGGCAGTCACGCCGCAGTCCTTTGAGTTCATCGAGTATCTCCTCTAGGCCATGCAGCAGACAGATTCGCCCGAGGCAAAAGTCAGGCGGAGGTGGTGGGCGTACAGGTCAAAGGAAGAGCACCTAGAGGATAATGAATCGATCGAGTACGGTGTGCCGTTCGTGAGGGTGCAGAGCCAACAGGAGCCACATGAGTATTCGTTCTCCCACCGCAAGAGGAGGCCGGATGGCACGACGTCGCTTCCCCGCCGTTCTCCATGGTTCCCTCGACGCTCGCCTCGTTTCAACGGCGGCGGTAGGGTTTAATGTAAGCTTCGCACTAACCTAATCTTCCACCTGCTCATGCTTACAATTAGTGTGATAGCTAATGAAAATCATGCTTACAATCAGTCTCCGAGTACTACGCCAATCACCCTTAAATAGCTCTGGACCTTTGGGTCAAAGTTGTGACACTATGTACAAATAAAGAAAAATAGATTGGTGCTTCTTTCAGAAAAGAGTACTCCCTGGAAAACTGCCAATATAAGCTACAAGTATTTGGTTAGAGGATTTGCTGCCGAGAAAGATCCGTCCACAGAGAGCGCTGATACGTCTCCAACGTATCTACTTTTCCAAACATTTTTGCCCTTTTTTGGACTCTAAGTTGCATGATTTGAATGGAACTAACCCGGACTGACGCTATTTTCAGCAGAATTACCATGCTGTTATTTATGTGCAGGAGCAAACGTTCTCGGAATGACCTGAAACTTCACGGAGCCACTTTTCAGAAAATAAGAAAAATACCTGCCAAAGATGAAGGCCAGGGGGGCCACCGTCTCTCCACGAGGGTGGGGGCGCGCCCCTACCTCGTGGGCCCCCTATTGCCTCTCCGACTCCAACTCCACCTCCATATATTGAGTTTTGGGGAGAAAAAAATCAGAGAGAAGAAATCATCGCGTTTTACGATACGGAGCCACTGCCAAGCCCTAAAACCTCTCGGGAGGGTTGATCTGGAGTCTGTTCGGGGCTCCGGAGAGGGGAATCCGTCTCCATCATCATAATCAACCATCCTCCATCACCAATTTCATGATGCTCACCGCCGTGCGTGAGTAATTCCATCGTAGGCTTGCTGGACGGTGATGGGTTGGATGAGATCTATCATGTAATCGAGTTAGTTTTGTTAGGGTTTGATCCCTGGTGTCCACTATGTTCTGAGATTGATGTTGCTATGACTTTGCTATGCTTAATGCTTGTCACTATGGCCCGAGTGCCATGATTTCATATCTGAACCTATTATATTTTCATCAATATATGAGTGTTCTTGATCCTATCTTGCAAGTCTATAGTCACCTATTATGTGTTATGATCTGTTAACCCCGAAGTGACAATAATCGGGATACTTACTGGTGATGACCGTAGTTTGAGGAGTTCATGTATTCACTATGTGTTAATGCTTTATTCCGGTTCTCTATTAAAAGGAGGCCTTAATATCCCTTAGTTTCCGTAAGGACCCCGCTGCCACGGGAGGGTAGGACAAAAGATGTCATGCAAGTTCTTTTCCATAAGCACGTATGACTATATTCGGAATACATGCCTACATTATATCAATGAACTAGAGCTAGTTCTGTGTCACCCTAGGTTATGACTGTTACATGATGAACCGCGTCCGGCATAATTCTCCATCACTGATCCATTGCCTACGAGCTTTTCATATATTGTTATCCGCTTATTTACTTTTTCGTTGCTATTGCTATCATCACTACAAAATACCAAAAACATTACTTTTACTACTGTTACCTTTTGCTACCGGTATCACTACTATCATATTACTTTGCTACTAAACACTTTGCTGCAGATATTAAGTTTCGAGGTATGGTTGAATTGACAACTCAGATGCTAATACTTGAGAATATTCTTTGGCTCCCCTTGTGTAGAATCAATAAATTTGGGTTGAATACTCTACCCTCGAAAACTGTTGTGATCCCCTATACTTGTGGGTTATCAAGACTATTTTCTGGCGCCGTTGCCGGGGAGCATAGCTCTATTCTTTGAGTCACTTGGGATATATATCTGCTTATCATTATGAAGAACTTGAGAGATCCAAAAACCAAGATCTATCCCTCAACTACGAGGGGAGGTAAGGAACTGCCATCTAGCTCAACACTTGATTCACCTTCTGTTATGAGTAAGTTTGCGACACCTACACTTGCTTCTGCTATTCGTTCTGATATGTCACATGTTATTGATGATGCCACTTCTGCTATGCATGATACTTATAATGCAACTACCTCTATGCATAATACTACTATGCCACTTAGTGATATTCTTGATGAACAACTTGCTAGGGCTAGAGAGATTGAAAATATTGAATTTGATCATACTGATGAAAGTGATGATGAAGAATCACTTGTTATTCCTAAGGGTTATGTCTTTGATCAAGAAGCTTCTTTAGCTATTTTAGCTTGCCACAATAGAAATGAACTCAAAAGATTATTAGCTAAATGGACTAAGCAATATTTAAATGCTAGAATGAAACCTGACCCTGCTTTTGCTACTTCACCTATCTTTGTTACTGATAAGGATTATGAATTCTCTGTTGATCCTGATATAATTACTTTGGTTGAATCTGATCCTTTTCATGGTTATGAATCTGAAACAGTTGTGGCACATCTTACTAAATTAAAATATATAGCTACCCTGTTTACTAAAGATGAGAGAACTCGTTACTTTTATATCCTTAAAATATTTCCATTCTCATTAAAGGGTGATGCTAAGATATGGTTTAATTCTTTTGATCCTGGTTGTGTGCGTAGTCCCCAGGATATGATTTATTACTTCTCTGCTAAATATTTCCCTGCTCATAAGAAACAAGCTACTTTAAGGGATATATATAATTTTGTGCAAATTGAAGAAGAGAGTCTCCCACAAGCTTGGGGGAGGCTTCTCCAATTACTTAATGCTTTGCCTGATCATCCTCTTAAGAAAAATGAAATACTTGATATCTTTTATAATGGACTAACTGATGCCT
The DNA here is from genome assembly GCF_002162155.2 of Triticum dicoccoides. Taxonomy (NCBI): domain Eukaryota; kingdom Viridiplantae; phylum Streptophyta; class Magnoliopsida; order Poales; family Poaceae; genus Triticum; species Triticum dicoccoides. The sequence goes on from NC_041392.1 coordinate 261,197,844, forward strand.
CCAGAGATTACCTGGATAGTTGTGCCGGTTATGTTTTCAGGGAAAGAACACCGGATGAAGCTGAAATTCTATTGAATAATATGTTGACAAATGAAAATAATTGGACACCTCCGGAGCCAATTCCCGAGCCTATTCCTAAACCAACTCCGAAGAAGAGGGGTATTCTATTTCTCAGTCCTGAAGATATGCAAGAGGCAAAGAAATCTATGAAAGAAAAAGGTATTAAAGTTGAACATGTGAAGAATTTACCTCCTATTGAAGAAATACATGGTCTTAATTTACCGCCTATTGAAGAAATATATAATCTTAATCCTTTACCTATTGAAGAAACTCATGGTCTTGATTGAAGGAAATATGCCCTAGAGGCAATAATAAAGTTATTATTTATTTCCTTATATCATGATAAATGTTTATTATTCATGCTAGAATTGTATTAACCGGAAACATAATACATGTGTGAATACATAGACAAACAAAGTGTCACTAGTATGCCTCTACTTGACTAGCTCGTTAATCAAAGATGGTTATGTTTCCTAACCATGAACAAGGAGTTGTTATTTGATTAACGAGATCACATCATTAGGTGAATGATCTGATTGACATGACGCATTCCATTAGCTTAGCACCCGATCGTTTAGTATGTTGCTATTGCTTTCTTCATGACTTATACATGTTCCTATGACTATGAGATTATGCAACTCCCGTTTGCCGGAGTAACACTTTGTGTGCTACCAAACGTCACAACGTAAATGGGTGATTATAAAGGTGCTCTACAGGTGTCTCCAAAGGTACATGTTGGGTTGGCGTATTTCGAGATTAGGATTTGTCACTCCGATTGTCGGAGAGGTATCTCTGGGCCCTCTTGGTAATGCACATCACATAAGCCTTGCAAGCATTGCAACTAATGAGTTAGTTGCGAGATGATGTATTACGAAATGAGTAAAGAGACTTGCCGGTAACGAGATTGAACTAGGTATTGAGATACCGACGATCGAATCTCGGGTAAGTAACATACCGATGACAAAGGGAACAATGTATGTTGTTTTGCGGTCTGACCGATAAAGATCTTTGTAGAATATGTAGGAGCCAATATGAGCATCCAGGTTCCGCTATTGGTTATTGACCGGAGACGTGTCTCGGTCATGTCTACATTGTTCTCGAACCCGTAGGGTCCGCACGCTTAAGGTTTCGATGACAGTTATATTATGAGTTTATGAGTTATGATGTACCGAAGTTAGTTCAGAGTCCCGGATGTGATCACGGACATGACGAGGAGTCTCGAAATGGTCGAGACATAAAGATTGATATATTGGACAGCTATATTCGGACACCGGAAGTGTTCCGGGTGATTTCGGAGAAAACC
>NC_041392.1:261199574-261260035 GCF_002162155.2 Triticum dicoccoides
GGGTGGCGCCCCCCCTTTCCCTCTCCCTCCCCACTTCTTTCCCCCTCCTAGTAGGAGTCCTACTCCTACTAGGAGGAGGACTCCTCCTGGCGCGCCTATAGGGGCCGGCCGGCCTCCTCCCCTTGCTCCTTTATATACGGGGGCAGGGGGGCACCCCTAGACACACAAGTTGATCCGTGTGATCATATTCTTAGCCGTGTGTGGTGCCCCCCTCCACCATAGTCCTCGATAATATTGTGGCGGTGCTTAGGCAAAGCCCTGCGACGGTAGTGCATCAAGATCGTGACCACGCCGTTGTGCTGACGGAACTCTTCCCCGACACTTTGCTGGATCGGAGTCCGGGGATCGTCATCGAGCTGAACATGTGCTAGAACTTGGAGGTGCCATAGTTTCGGTGCTTGATCGGTCGGGCCGTGGAGACGTACGACTACATCAACCAAACGCTTCCGTTGTCGATCTACAAGGGTACGTAGATCACACTCTCCCCTCTCGTTGCTATGCATTACCATGATCTTGCGTGTGCGTAGGAATTTTTTTCAAATTACTACGTTCCCCAACAGTGGCATCCGAGCCTAGGTTTTATATGTTGATGTTATATGCACGAGTAGAACACAAGTGAGTTGTGGGCGATATAAGTCATATTGCTTACCAGCATGTCATACTTTGGTTCGGCGGTATTGTTGGACGAAGCGGCCCGGACTGACATTACGCGTACGCTTACGCGAGACCAGTTCTCCCGACGTGCTTTGCACATAGGTGGCTTGCGGGTGACAGTTTCTCCAACTTTAGTTGAACCGAGTGTGGCTACGCCCGGTCCTTGCGAAGGTTAAAATAGCACCAACTTGACAAACTATCGTTGTGGTTTTGATGCGTAGGTAAGATTGGTTCTTGCTTAAGCCCGTAGCAGCCACGTAAAACTTGCAACAACAAAGTAGAGGACGTCTAACTTGTTTTTGCAGGGCATGTTGTGATGTGATATGGTCAAGACATGATGCTAAATTTTAATGTATGAGATGATCATGTTTTGTAACCGAGTTATCGGCAACTGGCAGGAGCCATATGATTGTCGCTTTATTGTATGCAATGCAATCGCGCTGTAATGCTTTACTTTATCACTAAGCGGTAGCGATAGTCGTGGAAGCATAAGATTGGCGTGACGACAACGACGTTATGATGGAGATCAAGGTGTCGCGCCGGTGACGATGGTGATCACGACGGTGCTTCGATGGAGATCACAAGCACAAGATGATGATGGCCATATCATATCACTTATATTGATTGCATGTGATGTTTATCTTTTATGCATCTTATCTTGCTTTGATTGACGGTAGCATTATAAGATGATCTCTCACTAATTATCAAGAAGTGTTCTCCCTGAGTATGCACCGTTGCGAAAGTTCTTCGTGCTGAGACACCACGTGATGATCGGGTGTGATAGGCTCTACGTTCAAATACAACGGGTGCAAAACAGTTGCACACGCAGAATACTCAGGTTATACTTGACGAGCCAAGCATATACAGATATGGTCTCGGAACACGGAGACCGAAAGGTTGAGTGTGAATCATATAGTAGATATGATCAACATAATGGTGTTCACCAATGAAACTACTCCATCTCACATGATGATCGGACATGGGTTAGTTGATTTGGATCACGTAATCACTTAGAGGATTAGAGGGATGTCTATCTAAGTGGGAGTTCTTTAAGTAAATTAATTGAACCTAAATTTATCATGAAACTTGGTACCTGATAGTATCTAGCTTGTTTATGCTTGATTGTAGATAGATGGCTCGTGCTGTTGTTCCGTTGAATTTTAATGCGTTCCTTGAGAAAGCAAAGTTGAAAGATGATGGTAGCAATTACACGGACTGGGTCCGTAACTTGAGGATTATCCTCATTGCTGCACAAAAGAATTACGTCCAGGAAGCACCGCTGGGTGCCAGGCCTGCTGCTGGAGCAACACCAAATGTTATGAACGTCTGGCAGAGCAAAGCTGATGACTACTCGATAGTTCAGTGTGCCATGCTTTACGGCTTAGAATCGGGACTTCAACAACGTTTTGAACGTCATGGAGCATATGAGATGTTCCAGGAGTTGAAGTTAATATTTCAAGCAAATGCCCGGATTGAGAGATATGAAGTCTCCAATAAGTTCTATAGCTGCAAGATGGAGGAGAATAGTTCTGTCAGTGAGCATATACTCAAAATGTCTGGGTATAATAATCACTTGATTCAATTGGGTGTTAATCTTCCAGATGATTGCGTCATTGACAGAATTCTCCAATCACTGTCACCAAGCTACAAGAGCTTCGTGATGAACTATAATATGCAAGGGATGAATAAGACTATTCCCGAGCTCTTCGCAATGCTAAAAGCTTCGGAGGTAGAAATCAAGAAGGAGCATCAAGTGTTGATGGTCAACAAGACCACTAGTTTCAAGAAAAAGGGCAAAGGGAAGAAGAAGGGGAACTTCAAAAAGAACGGCAAGCAAGTTGCTACTCAAGATAAGAAACCCAAACCTGGACCTAAGCCTGAAACTGAGTGCTTCTACTACAAGCAGACTGGTCACTGGAAGCGGAACTGCCCCAAGTATTTGGCGGATAAGAAGGATGGCAAGGTGAACAAAGGTATATGTGATATACATGTTATTGATGTGTACCTTACTAATGCTCGCAGTAGCACCTGGGTATTTGATACTGGTTCTGTTGCTAATATTTGCAACTCGAAACAGGGACTACGGATTAAGCGAAGATTGGCTAAGGACGAGGTGACGATGCGGGTGGCAAACGGTTCCAAAGTCGATGTGATCGCAGTCGGCACGCTACCTCTACATCTACCTTTGGGGTTAATATTAGACCTAAATAATTGTTATTTGGTGCCAACGTTAAGCATGAACATTATATCTGGATCTTGTTTGGTGCGAGACGGTTATTCATTTAAATCTGAGAATAATGGTTGTTCTATTTATATGAGTAATATCTTTTATGGTCATGCACCCTTAAAGAGTGGTCTATTTTTATTGAATCTCGATAGTAGTGACACACATATTCATAGTGTTGAAGCCAAAAGATGCAGAGTTGATAATGATAGTGCAACTTATTTGTGGCACTGCCGTTTAGGTCATATCGGTGTAAAGCGCATGAAGAAACTCCATACTGATGGACTTTTGGAACCACTTGATTATGAATCACTTGGTACTTGCGAACCGTGCCTCATGGGCAAGATGACTAAAACACCGTTCTCCGGAACTATGGGGAGAGCAACAGATTTATTGGAAATCATACATACAGATGTATGTGGTCCGATGAATATTGAGGCTCGTGGCGGATATCGTTATTTTCTCACCTTCACAGATGACTTAAGCAGATATGGGTATATCTACTTAATGAAACATAAGTCTGAAACATTTGAAAAGTTCAAAGAATTTCAGAGTGAAGTTGAAAATCATCGTAACAAGAAAATAAAGTTTCTACGATCTGATTGTGGAGGAGAATATTTGAGTTACGAGTTTGGTGTACATTTGAAAAATTGTGGAATAGTTTCGCAACTCACGCCACCCGGAACACCACAGCGTAATGGTGTGTCCGAATGTCATAATCGTACTTTACTAGATATGGTGCGATCTATGATGTCTCTTACTGATTTACCGCTATCATTTTGGGGACACGCTCTAGAGACGGCCGCATTCACGTTAAATAGGGCACCATCAAAATCTGTTGAGACGACGCCTTATGAACTATGGTTTGGCAAGAAACCAAAGTTGTCGTTTCTGAAAGTTTGGGGCTGCGATGCTTATGTGAAAAAACTTCAACCTGAAAAGCTCGAACCCAAATCAGAGAAATGTGTCTTCATAGGAAATCCAAAGGAGACTATTGGATACACCTTCTATCACAGATCCGAAGGCAAGATTTTTGTTGCTAAGTTCGGAAACTTTCTGGAGAAGGAGTTTCTCACGAAAGAAGTGAGTGGGAGGAAAGTAGAACTTGACGAGGTAACTGTACCTGCTCCCTTATTGGAAAGTAGTGCATCACAAAAAATTGTTTCAGTGACACCTACACCAGTAAGTGAGGAAGCTAATGATGATGATCATGAAACTTCAGAGCAAGATACTACTGAACCTCATAGATCAACCAGAGTAAGATCCGCGCCAGAGTGGTACGGTAATCCTGTTCTGGAAGTCATGCTACTAGATCATGATGAACCTACGAACTATGAAGAAGCGATGGTGAGCCCAGATTCCGCAAAATGGCTTGAAGCCATGAAATCTGAGATGGGATCCATGTATGAGAACAAAGTATGGACTTTGGTTGACTTGCTCGATGATCGACAAGCAATTGAGAATAAATGGATCTTCAAGAAGAAGACTGACGCTGACAGTAATATTACTGTCTACAAAGCTCGACTTGTCGCAAAAGGTTTTCGGCAACTTCAGGGGCTTGACTACGATGAGACCTTCTCACCCGTAGCGATGCTTAAGTCTATCCGAATCATGTTAGCAATTGCGGCATTTTATGATTATGAAATTTGGCAGATGGATATCAAAACTGCATTCCTGAATGGATTTCTGGAAGAAGAGTTGTATATGATGCAACCAGAAGGTTTTGTCGATCCAAAGGGAGCTAACAAAGTGTGCAAGCTCCAGCGATCCATTTATGGACTGGTGCAAGCCTCTCAGAGTTGGAATAAACGTTTTGATAGTGTGATCAAAGCATTTGGTTTTATACAGACTTTTGGAGAAGCCTGTATTTACAAGAAAGTGAGTGGGAGCTCTGTAGCATTTCTGATATTATATGTGGATGACATATTACTAATTGGAAATGATATAGAATTTCTGGATAGCATAAAGGGATACTTGAATAAGATTTTTTCAATGAAAGACCTCGGTGAAGCTGCTTACATATTAGGCATTAAGATCTATAGATATAGATCAAGACGCTTAATTGGACTTTCACAAACCACATACCTTGACAAAGTTTTGAAGAAGTTCAAAATGGATCAAGCAAAGAAAGGGTTCTTGCCTGTGTTACAAGGTGTGAAGTTGAGTAAGACTCAATGCCCGACCACTGCAGAAGATAGAGAGAATATGAAAGATGTTCCCTATGCTTCAGCCATAGGCTCTATCATGTATGCAATGTTGTGTACCAGACCTGATGTGTGCCTTGCTATAAGTCTAGCAGGGAGGTACCAAAGTAATCCAGGAGTGGATCACTGGACAGCGGTCAAGAACATCCTGAAATACCTAAAAAGGACTAAGGATATGTTTCTCATATATGGAGGTGACAAAGAGCTCATCGTAAAAGGTTACGTTGATGCAAGCTTTGACACTGATCCGGACGATTCTAAATCGCAAACCGGATACGTGTTTACATTAAACGGTGGAGCTGTCAGTTGGTGCAGTTCTAAACAAATCGTTGTAGCGGGATCTACATGTGAAGCGGAGTACATAGCTGCTTTGGAAGCAGCAAATGAAGGAGTCTGGATGAAGGAGTTCATATCCGATCTAGGTGTCATACCTAGTGCATCAGGTCCAATGAAAATCTTTTGTGACAATACTGGTGCAATTGCCTTGGCAAAGGAATCCAGATTTCACAAGAGAACCAAGCACATCAAGAGATGCTTCAACTCCATCCAGGATCTAGTCCAGGTGGGAGACATAGAGATTTGCAAGATACATACGGATCTGAATGTTGCAGACCCGTTGACTAAGACTCTTCCACGAGCAAAACATGATCAACACCAAGGCTCCATGGGTGTTAGAATCATTATTGTGTAATCTAGATTATTGACTCTAGTGCAAGTGGGAGACTGAAGGAAATATGCCCTAGAGGCAATAATAAAGTTATTATTTATTTCCTTATATCATGATAAATGTTTATTATTCATGCTAGAATTGTATTAACCGGAAACATAATACATGTGTGAATACATAGACAAACAGAGTGTCACTAGTATGCCTCTACTTGACTAGCTCGTTAATCAAAGATGGTTATGTTTCCTAACCATGAACAAGGAGTTGTTATTTGATTAACGAGATCACATCATTAGGTGAATGATCTGATTAACATGACCCATTCCATTAGCTTAGCACCCGATCGTTTAGTATGTTGCTATTGCTTTCTTCATGACTTATACATGTTCCTATGACTATGAGATTATGCAACTCCCGTTTGCCGGAGGAACACTTTGTGTGCTACCAAACGTCACAACATAAATGGGTGATTATAAAGGTGCTCTACAGGTGTCTCCAAAGGTACATGTTGGGTTGGCGTATTTCGAGATTAGGATTTGTCACTCCGATTGTCGGAGAGGTATCTCTGGGCCCTCTTGGTAATGCACATCACATAAGCCTTGCAAGCATTGCAACTAATGAGTTAGTTGCGAGATGATGTATTACGAAACGAGTAAAGAGACTTGCCGGTAACGAGATTGAACTAGGTATTGAGATACCGACGATCGAATCTCGGGTAAGTAACATACCGATGACAAAGGGAACAACGTATGTTGTTTTGCGGTCTGACCGATAAAGATCTTCGTAGAATATGTAGGAGCCAATATGAGCATCCAGGTTCCGCTATTGGTTATTGACCGGAGATGTGTCTCGGTCATGTCTACATTGTTCTCGAACCCGTAGGGTCCGCACGCTTAAGGTTTCGATGACAGTTATATTATGAGTTTATGAGTTTTGATGTACCGAAGTTAGTTTGGAGTCCCGGATGTGATCACGGACATGACGAGGAGTCTCAAAATGGTCGAGACATAAAGATTGATATATTGGACAGCTATATTCGGACACCGGAAGTGTTCCGGGTGATTTCGGAGAAAACCGGAGAGCCGGAGGGTTACCGGAACCCCCCCGGGAGAAGTAATGGGCCATATGGGCCTTAGTGGAGAGAGAGAGGGGCAGCCAGAGGTGGGCTGCGCGCCTCCTCCCCCCTGGTCTGAATTGGACTAGGAGAGGGGGGCGGCGCCCCCCCTTTCCCTCTCCCTCCCCACTTCTTTCCCCCTCCTAGTAGGAGTCCTACTCCTACTAGGAGGAGGACTCCTCCTGGCGCGCCTATAGGGGCCGGCCGGCCTCCTCCCCTTGCTCCTTTATATACAGGGGCAGGGGGGCACCCCTAGACACACAAGTTGATCCATGTGATCATATTCTTAGCCGTGTGTGGTGCCCCCCTCCACCATAGTCCTCGATAATATTGTAGCGGTGCTTAGGCGAAGCCCTGCGACGGTAGTGCATCAAGATCGTCACCACGCCATCGTGCTGACGGAACTCTTCCCCAACACTTTGTTGGATCGGAGTCCGGGGATCGTCATCGAGCTGAACGTGTGCTAGAACTCGGAGGTGCCGTAGTTTCGGTGCTTGATCGGTCGGGCCGTGGAGACGTACGACTACATCAACCAAACGCTTCCGTTGTCGATCTACAAGGGTTCGTAGATCACACTCTCCCCTCTCGTTGCTATGCATCACCATGATCTTGCGTGTGCATAGGAATTTTTTTGAAATTACTACATTCCCCAACATTGATAACCTGACACAGGTAGTAAAGGTAAATTCTCTCTATAGATATGATAAAGCTGTAATCCCGTTTACTAAATTTGCTAGCCCATGCTTAGATGAGTTTGATAAATTTATGGCTAAGCAAGAAGACTTTAATGCTTATTTTGGTAGACAATTGAAAAACAATTCAAATATGCTTGAACACTTGGGTGATTATATGGCTAATGTTAAAGGTGAACTTAAACTTATTAGTAAACATGCTTCCATGGTTACCACTCAAGTAGAACAAGTACTTAAAGCTCAAAATGATTTGCTCAATGAATTGAATAGTAAAGATAATGACAATGTTGATAGAGTGGCTACTAGAACTGGTAGAATGACTCAAGAACCTTTGTATCCCGAAGGCCACCCTAAGAGAATTGAGCAAGATTTCTCAGAGAAATAATATAGATGTACCTAGTTCTTCTAAAAAGAAGAAAACGAAAAATGATAGGACTTTGCATGCTTCTAGTGATCCTACTATTGAAACACCTGAGAATCCAAATGATATTTCTATTTCTGATGCTGAAACTCAATCTGGTAATGAACATGAAACTAGTGATAATGTTAATGATAATTTTCATGATGATGCTCAACCTAGTAATGATAATGACATAGAAATTGAACCTGCTATTGATCTTGATAACCCACAATCAAAGAATCAACGTTATGATAAGAAAAATTTTGTTGCTAGGAAACATGGTAAAGAAAGAGAGCCTTGGGTTCAGAAACCCATGCCTTTTCCTCCCAAACCATCCAAGAAAAAGGATGATGAGGATTTTGAGCGCTTTGCTGAAATGATTAAACCTATCTTTTTGCATATGCAATTAACTGATATGCTCAAAACCAATCCTTATGCTAAGTACATGAAAGATATTATTACAAATAAAAGAAAGATACTGGAAGCTGAAATTTCCACCATGCTTGCTAATTATACTTTTAAGGGTGGAATACCAAAGAAACTTGGAGATCCCGGTGTACCAACTATACCATGCTCCATTAAAAGAAACTATGTTAAAACTGATTTATGTGATCTTGGAGCCGGTGTTAGTGTTATGCCTCTCTCTTTATATCGTAGACTTGATTTGAATAAGTTGACACCTACTGAAATATCTTTGCAAATGGCTGATAAATCAACTGCTATACCTGTCGGTATTTGTGAGGATGTGCCTATTGTAGTTGCAAACGTTACTATTTTAACGGACTTTGTTATTCTTGATATTCCCGAGGACGATAGTATGTCTATTATTCTTGGAAGACCTTTTTTGAATATTGCAGGGGCTGTTATTGATTGCACTAAAGGCAATGTCACTTTTCATGTTAATGGTAATGAGCATACGGTACACTTTCCGAGGAAACAACCTCAAGTTCATAGTATCAACTCTATTGGAAAAATTCCATCGATTATATTTGGAGGTTTTGAATTTCCTCTTCCTACTGTCAAGAAAAATATGATATTCTTATTATTGGGGATGTGCATATCCCTGTTGAGGTAACATAGTGTTATTCAAAATTTCTCCTGTTCCATGTTATTCGGAATGAGTTCGTTAACAAGACTTGATCAACCTTGTTAGTGGATTCCTTTTGATGATCATGAGATGGATGAAACTAGAAGGCACAACCTTCTGTACCCCACTTTTACTTTCTGTTATTTATATTAAATAAAATAAAAATAAATATTTTCCTGTCTGTTATCTGATTATCCGTGCAATATAAAAATACCTCAAAAATAAAAGTTCTCCAAATGCCCTGAAATTTAAATATGATTTTTTCTAGAATATTTGAGGATTTATGGAACTAAGAACACACCAGGGGGGTCAACCACCTGCCCACGAGGGTGGAGGGCGCGCCCACCCCTCTAGGGTGCGCCCCCCTGCCTCGTGGGCCCATGATGGCCCTCCTCCACTTATTCCTGCACCCACACACTTCATCTTCCTCCCACAAACACAAATAACCAGCTCAAACCCGAGTCCAAGCTCGTTTTGCTGCCATTTTCGATCTCCTTGCTCAAAGCACCTCTCACAAAACTGCTTGGGGAGATTGTTCCTTGGTATGTGACTCCTCCATTGGTCCAATTAGTTTTTGTTCTAGTGCTTTATTCATTGCAAATTTTTGCTGCTTAGGTGACCCTGTTCTTGAGCTTGCATGTCAAATTTATATGGTCAAAAGTAGTTTTGATGCATGATATAGGCCCTAGGCACTTGTAGGAGTAGTTGCTATCAATATTATTGAGTTTGGTCTACTTTTATTTTGAAGTTACTAAAAATTTCAGAATTTTTCAGAAAATGATGAGGAGACTTTTGAGGGGCTCATCGAGCCAAAGCTCGAAGGAAAAGGCACCAAAGCCTAAGTATAATCCGCCTCGCACCGCAGAGGTTCGGGCGTGTGAATGGCCTTCCGAGGATTTCTTAAGACCAGTCGGGATTTATGAAGATTTTCATGAATTGGCTCATAATGCAGGCCTCACCACTTTCCTCCACGACCAATGCGATCAGTATCTCTTACTCACAAATACCTTGGTGCAAAACTTTCATTTTCATTCTAGGAACTCACCACCTACGGTGGAGTTTCATTTATATGATGAGCATAAGGAGATGTTACTTTATGATTTTTGTCGGATTTGTTTTGTCCCTTTTGAGGGTAAGACAGAAGAACCAAATCATGATGATGTGGAGGGGTTTATTGATACAATCACTGTAGGGGAAACAAGGAAGGTTTCCGATGCACGAATCACTAGCATACATTTTCCTGTTTTACGTTACTTTGCATTATTTGCTAGGCGTTGCTTAATTGGTCGAGGAAACTGTGGAAACCTTAGTATCCCTGATATTATTATTTTGCTCCAAGGTTTATACGGTGATAACACTTTTAGTATGGGCGGTATTATTGCCAAACGGTTAAGTCTGAACCGTACCAAGGGCCCCATCTTTGGAGGCATCTATGCCTCATGCCTAGCAGCACATTTTAACATACCTATTAGGCATTCTGAGAAGGAAGAAAAAGTGTTGCCTCATGTTTATATAGATTATAAAAGTATGGTGGCACATGATTTTATTGTTAAGAATAGGGAAGGAGAACTTAAATATCAATTGTTCATTAACAAACATCATCCTGAGACTATTACCCTGCCTGCTCCTTCTTTGTTTGATTTGTCTGTAGGCACGTACCTTGTTCCGTTGAGGGCTATTCACGCCTAGCGGAACCCTGCACCAGCTGAGGAGTGATGACCCACAAGTATAGGGGATCTATCGTAGTCCTTTCAATAAGTAAGAGTGTCGAACCCAATGAGGAGCAGAAGGAAATGATAAACGGTTTTCAACAAGGTATTCTCTGCAAGTACTGAAATAAGTGGTAACAGATAGTTTTGTAATGAGATAATTTGTAACGAGCAACAAGTAACAAAAGTAAATAAAGTGCAGCAAGGTGTCCCAATCCTTTTTTGTAGCAAAGGACAAGCCTGGACAAACTCTTATATAAGGAAAAGCGCTCCCGAGGACACATGGGAATATCGTCAACCTAGTTTTCATCACGTTCATATGATCCGCGTTCGGTACTTTGATAATTTGACATGTGGGTGGATCGGTGCTTGGGTGCTATTCTTACTTGAACAAGCATCCCACTTATGATTAACCTCTATTGCAAGCATATGCAACTACAACAAAAGTATTAAGGTAAACCTAACTATAGCATGAAACATATGGATCCAAATCAGCCCCTTACGAAGCAACGCATAAACTAGGGTTTAAGCTTCTGTCACTCTAGCAACCCATCATCTACTTATTACTTCCCAATGCCTTCCTCTAGGCCCAAATAATGGTGAAGTGTTATGTAGTCGACGTTCACATAACACCACTAGAGGCTAGACAACATACATCTCATCAAAATATCAAACGAATACCAAATTCACATGACTACTAATAGCGAGACTTCTCCCTTGTCCTCAGGAACAAACGTAACTACTCACAAAGAATAAACATGTTCATAATCAGAGGGGTATTAATATGCATAAAGGATCTGAACATATGATCTTCCACCAATTAAACCAACTAGCATCAACTACAAGGAGTAATTAACACTACTAGCAACCTACTAGCACCAATCCCGGACTTGAAGACAAGAATCGTACACAAGAGATGAACTAGGGTTTTGAGATGAGGTGGTGTTGATGAAGATGTTGATGGAGATTGTCCTCTCCCGATGAGAGGAGCGTTGGTGATGACGATGGCGATGATTTCCCCCTTCGGGAGGGAAGTTTCCCTAGCAGAACAGCTCTGTCGGAGCTCTAGATTGGATCCGCCAAGGTTCCGCCTCGTGGCGGCGGAGTTTCGTCCCGAAAGGTTGCTTCCTATCTTTTTTCTCGATGAAAGACTTCATATAGGAGAAGATGGTCATCGGAGAGCCACCAGGGGGCCCACGAGGTAGGGGGCGTGCCCTAGGGGGGGCGCGCCCCCCACCCTCGTGAGAAGGGTGTGACCCCCCCTGGCCTTCATCTTTGGCGAGGATTTTTCATTATTTATTATAAGGTATTCCGTGGAGTTTCAGGACTTTTGGAGTTGTGCAGAATAGGTCTCTAATATTTGCTCCTTTTCCAGCCCAGAATTCCAGATGCCGGCATTCTCCCTCCTTATGTAAACCTTGTAAAATAAGAGAGAATAGCCATAAGTATTGTGACATAATGTGAAATAACAGCCCATAATGCAATAAATGTCGATATAAAAGCATGATGCAAAATGGACGTATCAACTCCCCAAGCTTAGACCTCGCTTGTCCTCAAGTTAAAAGCTGAAATCGCAAAATATGTCTACATGTTTAGAGATGAAGGTGTCGATAAAAATAAAATACGGACATGAGGTCATCATGATCATTCTTAGAATAGCAACTTATATAATTCTTGTCATATGATCTCTAATGCTAGAGTAATAATTCAATCACAATATCAAGTATGAATCGTAAACTTCATTGAAAACTAACAAACTACAATCTCGGTCACTGAAGCAATTGCAACTTATCATAACATAGGAAAGAGTCAATGTATAAGATCTTTCAGCAAGTCCACATTCTCAACTATCATATAATCTTTCACAATTGCTGACACTCACGCAATACTTATGGGTGTGGAGTTTTAGTCGGACACAGAGAAAGATAGGGGCTTATAGTCTTGCCTCCCAATGTTTTACCTCAAGGGTAATGTCAACGATAATAGTTCATGAAAACTCACATCCAATTAGCCATATATACCAGGATCTTTCCAACATATTGTGCTTGCCAAAGGATAAAGTGTAAAAAGGAAGGGTGAAAATCACCATGACTCTTGCATAAGGTAGAAGATAATAATAAAAGATAGGCCCTTCACAGAGGGAAGCAGAGGTTGCCATGCGCTTTTATGGTTGGATGTACAAAATCTTAACGCGAAAGAATGTCACTTTATATTGCCCCTTGTGATATGAACCTTTATTATGCAGTCTGGCGCTTTTATTACTTCCACATCACAAGATCGTATAAAGTTTATTTCTCCCACACCAATAAATCATACATATTTAGAGAGCAATTTTTATTGCTTTGCACCGATGACAACTTACTTGAAGGATCTTATTCAATCCATAGGTAGATATGGTGGACTCTCATGGCAAAACTGGTTTAAGGGTATTTGGAAGCACAAGTAGTATCTCTACTTGGTGCAATGAATTTGGCTAGCATGAGGGGGAAAGGCAAGCTCAACATGTTGGAAGATCCCAGACAATATAATTTATCTCAGATGTAAGAAAACATAACCCATTACATTGTCTTCCTCGTCCAATGTCAACTCTTTAGCATGTCATATTTTAATGAGTGCTCACAATCATAAAAGATGTCCAAGATAGTATATCTATATGTGAAGACCTCTCTTTCTTTATTACTTCCTATTAATTGCAACGATGACCAAAACTATGCTTGTCAACTCTCAACAACTTTTATTCATCATACTTTTTCTATGTGAGCTCATTACTCTCCATGAGATCCATATGATCTCTTTGTTTATTTTTATTTCTTTCTCTTTTCTTTTATTCACTTAGGATCATGGCAAAACAATAAGGCCCTTGACTCAACACTAATCTTTATTATATAGCTCACGGACTCGATTACATAGAAGGATAATAAAGCAAAACTCACAACTAGATCATGCCATAAACTTTATTCTACTAGATCAAAATACTACTAATAGGATTGAACTAAGGAAAATGGTAAAGATAGGAGTTGTGATTGTGATACGATACCGGGGCACCACCCCCAAGCTTGGCGGTTGCCAAGGGGAGTGCCCATACCCATGTTATTATATCTCTTTGGTTGGTGAAGAAGGTGGAGGTGTTGTTGATGATGGATAGTCGCACATCGACTGTAGGAGGTCTTCTAATTTGCGGATAATGCCCTTGAGTGCGATGATATGCTCCTTCAACAAAATATTTTCACGTGTGAGATACTTATTTTGTATACGAGCCAACTCAATCATCTTGAAAGCATCGATTTCTGTAGGGGTAAGAAGATTATGATCTAGTTGAAGGGTGTCTTCTGTTGCTGGAACTTGATCCTCCACGGCCTTCTTGATCCCTTCATCCTTATTGATCTCCATAGGTTCTTCTCTCTTCAGCTCTATCTTCATTAGCCAAGCATCATTGCCCTCATGATTGGAGGAGGAGGGAGACGACATAGTGCCTGGCCTTGAAAACCCTGACAGAAAACAGCTCGAAACAAAGACAGGAGATTTTTGCGTGATACAGGAGTCAAAACCCCCGGGAGATTATATAATGATTTTTTACCGACCAAAATATGTATCATGCAAGAAAACGGAGTCCGGAAGGCACACGAGGAGCTCACGAGGTAGGGGGCGCGCCCAGGGGGGGTAGGGCGCGCCCTCCACCCTCGTGAGGATCTCGTGTCCTTCCTGGACTGCTACTTATTTTTCTATTTTTCTAAATATTCCAAAACGGAGAAATATTGCCTTAAAAATTGTTTTGGAGTCGGTTTACTTACCGTACCACATACCTATTCCTTTTCGGAGTATGAAATATTCTGGAAAGTGTCCCTTATGTATTCCTCCGGGGTTACGGTTTCAATAATATTGGTTTTAACATTTATGGGATTACCTGAGATATAATGTTTGATTCTTTGACCGTTTACCACCTTCGGATTTGTGCCTTTGAAGTTGTTGATTTTTATGGCACCGGAACGGTAGACCTCCTTGATATCATAGGGGCCTTCCCATTTAGAGAGAAGTTTCCCTGCAAAAAATCTTAAACGAGAGTTGTATAGCAATACATAATCACCTACATTAAACTCACGCTTTTGTATCCTTTTGTCATGCCATCTTTTAACCTTTTCTTTAAAGAACTTGGCATTTTCATAAGCTTGGGTTCTCCATTCATCAAGTGAGCTAATATCAAATAACCTCTTTTCACCGCCAAGTTTGAAATCATAGTTGAGCTCTTTAATAGCCCAATATGCCTTATGTTCTAGTTCGAGAGGTAAGTGACATGCTTTTCCATATACCATTTTATACGGAGACATACCCATAGGATTTTTATATGCAGTTCTATAGGCCCATAATGCATCATCAAGTTTCTTAGACCAATTCTTTCTAGACCTATTGACAGTCTTTTGCAAAATTAATTCGAGTTCTCTATTACTCAATTCCACTTGACCACTAGACTGTGGGTGATACGGAGATGCAATTCTATGATTGACGTCATATTTAGCAAGCATTTTACGGAAAGCACCATGAATAAAATGTGAACCACCATCAGTCATTAAATATCTAGGGACTCCAAACCTCGGAAAAATAACTTCTTTAAGCATTTTAATAGAAGTGTTATGATCAGCACTACTAGTTGGTATAGCTTCTACCCACTTAGTAACGTAATCAACAGCAACTAAAATATGTGTATATCCATTAGAGGCAGGAAAAGGTCCCATATAATCAAAGCCCCAAACATCAAATGGTTCAATAACAAGTGATTAATTCATAGGCATTTCTTGACGTCTACTAATATTACCAATTCTTTGACATTCATCACAAGATAGGACAAACTTACGGGCATCCTTGAAGAGAGTAGGCCAATAAAAACCGGATTGCAATACCTTATGTGCAATTCTATCTCCCGCGTGGTGTCCTCCATAAGTTTCGGAGTGGCACTTGCGTAGGATCTGTTCCTGTTCATGCTCAGGAGGTGTATATGTTTTAATATTGCTTTTACGAACTACAGTAGAAGCTTTAGCATGATCCTTTATCCTAACAGGGAAAGGTGGTTTCTCAACATAAGAAGTAGGAACAATAGGATCATTATAAGTGACAGTCTTTTCTTCAACTTTAATAGGTGCAGCTACTTTTACTTTTATGGGAGGATGATATTTAAACCACTTCTCCTTAGGGAGATCAACGTAAGTAGCAAAAGATTCATAGAAAGAAGCTACTATCTCAGAATCAAGTCCATATTTAGTGCTAAACTTACGGAAAACATCGGTATCCATGAAAGATTTAACACAATCAAACTTAGGTGTCATACCTAACTCCTTACCATTGTCGAGGTCCCAATCTTCAGAGTTGTGTTTAATTCTATCCAATAAATCCCATTTGAATTCAATAGTCTTCATCATAAAAGAGCCAGCACAAGAAGTATCAAGCATGGTGCGATTGTTATCAGAAAGCCGAGCATAAATTTTTTGATGAATTGTTTCTCTTGGAAGCTCATGATTGGGGCATGAATATAACATTGATTTAAGCCTCCCCCAAGCTTGAGCGATTCTTTCTCCTTCACGAGGCCAAAAATTATATATATAATTGCGATCACGATGAACAAGATGCATAGGGTAATACTTTTGATGAAATTCCAATTTCAATCTTCTATAGTTCCATGATCCCATATCATCACATAGCATTGCGTCTCCCTTCAAAGATAAAGGGAAGACCTTTTTCTTAGCAACATCATCGGAAATACCTGCAAGCTTAAATAATCCACTAACTTCATCCACATATATTAGGTGTTCATCAGGATGCTTTGTTCCATCTCCTGTAAAAGGATTAGCTAGCAGTTTTCTATTATACTCGAAGGATACTCATAAGGAATTTCATTTTCAATAGGTTCAGTAGGTTGAGGAGCAACTCTTTGCTCTACTGGTCGGGGTGAAGATACCCCGAACAAGCCCCTCACAGGATTACTTTCCATAGTAACAAGTGACAGTAAATTTCAGCACACTATATAAATTTTTCCTTACCAAATTCCACCTACCAAAGGCGCTTCACTCCCTGTCAACGGCGCCAGAAAAGAGTCTTGATGACCCACAAGTATAGGGGATCTATCATAGTCCTTTAGATAAGTAAGAGTGTCGAACCCAACGAGGAGCAGAAGGAAATGATAAACGGTTTTTAGCAAGGTATTCTCTGCAAGTACTGAAATAAGTGGTAACAGATAGTTTTGTAATGAGATAATTTGTAACGAGCAACAAGTAACAAAAGTAAATAAAGTGCAGCAAGGTGGCCCAATCCTTTTTTGTAGCAAAGGACAAGCCTGGACAAACTCTTATATAAGGAAAAGCGCTCCCGAGGACACATGGGAATATCGTCAACCTAGTTTTCATCACGTTCATATGATCCGCGTTCGGTACTTTGATAATTTGACATGTGGGTGGACCGGTGCTTGGGTGTTGTTCTTACTTGAACAAGCATCCCACTTATGATTAACCTCTATTGCAACCATCCGCAACTACAACAAAAGTATTAAGGTAAACCTAACCATAGCATGAAACATATGGATCCAAATCAGCCCCTTACGAAGCAACGCATAAA
The DNA here is from genome assembly GCF_002162155.2 of Triticum dicoccoides. NCBI lineage: Eukaryota > Viridiplantae > Streptophyta > Magnoliopsida > Poales > Poaceae > Triticum > Triticum dicoccoides. The sequence goes on from NC_041392.1 coordinate 261,216,926, forward strand.
CTAGGGTTTAAGATTCTGTCACTCTAGCAACCCATCATCTACTTATTACTTCCCAATGCCTTCCTCTAGGCCCAAATAATGGTGAAGTGTTATGTAGTCGACGTTCACATAACACCACTAGAGGCTAGACAACATACATCTCATCAAAATATCAAACGAATACCAAATTCACATGACTACTAATAGCAAGACTTCTCCCTTGTCCTCAGGAACAAACGTAACTACTCACAAAGCATAAACATGTTCATAATCAGAGGGGTATTAATATGCATAAAGGATCTGAACATACGATCTTCCACCAATTAAACCAACTAGCATCAACTACAAGGATTAATTAACACTACTAGCAACCTACTAGCACTAATCTCGGACTTGAAGACAAGAATCGGATACAAGAGATGAACTAGGGTTTCGAGATGAGATGGTGCTGATGAAGATGTTGATGGAGATTGCCCTCTCCTGATGAGAGGAGCGTTGGTGATGACGATGGCGATGATTTCCCCCTCCGGGAGGGAAGTTTCCCCGGCAGAACAGCTCTACCGGAGCTCTAGATTGGATCCACCAAGGTTCCTCCTCGTGGCGGCGGAGTTTCGTCCCGAAAGGTTGCTTCCTATTTTGTTTCTCGACAAAAGACTTCATATAGGAGAAGATGGTCATCGGAGAGCCACCAGGGGGCCCACGAGGCAGGGAGGCGCCCTAGGGGGGCGCCCCCCACCCTCGTGAGAAGGGTGTGGGCCCCTGGCCTTCATCTTTGGCGAGGATTTTCATTATTTATTATAAGGTATTCCATGGAGTTTCAGGACTTTTGGAGTTGTGCAGAATAGGTCTCTAATATTTGCTCCTTTTCCAGCCCAGAATTCTAGCTGCCGGCATTCTCCCTCCTTATGTAAACCTTGTAAAATAAGAGAGAATAGTTATAAGTATTGTGACATAATGTGAAATAGCAGCCCATAATGCAATAAATATCGATATAAAAGCATGATGCAAAATGGACGTATCAGGTGCCAGAGCCGGAACCACAAATTGATCCTTCACGACAGTCTAATTACCAGTGGGATCCGGAGATGATTGTCAGCCAGAGGCAATCGGAGTCTTCCTCTTCTTATTCTCAGTACAACCCCAACTACTATTATGGATATCCGCCAGGCCAGCCGTGGCCATAGACCAACTTAGGCCAATAGCCTAAGCTTGGGGGAGTACGTGTTTCCCACCGACATTACATTTATGTTCACACACTCATTGCTAGATGTCGGTGCTCATACTTTTTCATTATATCATTCATGCTAGTTTATTTTTCCTTTTTTATGCTTTATTCTTGTGTGTTTAATAAACCTTAAGAAAAACCAAAAAAAACTATTAGCTTTTAATCAATTTAATTTCCATGCTTGTAGTAGTAATTAAAAAGAAAACCCAAAAAGATTACATGTTCTTCTTTTGCTTGTTGGGAGCTTTCCCGTGTAAATAGTTTTATTAATTTTCTTTTCTTTGGGGGTCGATAGGAGAAGACCATAATTAAATTGTTGAACTGGCTCTTATATGCATTATTGTTGATCTGGCAAAAGAGCCCATATTGCCTTGTCTTCTCCTGTTTATTGAATGCTTGCAGATTCCAGCTTAGTCCAATGCATGTGCACTATTATCATTTTTCACATCGTTCGGTCGTGCAAGTGAAAGACAATTATGATGATATATGATGGACTGGCTGAGATGAGAAAAGCTGGTATGAACTCGACCTCTTTTGTTTTTGTAAATATGATTAGTTCATCGTTCCTGATTCAGCCTATCATGAATAAACATGTTTGCAATGACAACTAGAGATCATAGTTTCTTGTGCCATGCTTGATTAGCTATGAGTTATAATGGTTTACCTTGCGTGCCGACATGCTATTAAAATGGTTATGATGTGGTATGATAGGGTGGTATCCTCCTCTGAATGATTTAAGTGACTTGACTTGGCACATGTTCACGCGTGTAGTTGAAACAAAATCAACATAGCCTTCACGATATTTATGTTCATGGTGGATTATATCCTACTCATGCTTGCATTCGGTGTTGATTAATTTTAATGCATGTTCATGACTGTTGTCGCTCTCTAGCTGGTCGCTTCCTAGTCTTTTGCTAGCCTTCACTTGTACTAAGCGGGAATACTGCTTCTGCATCTAAACTCCTTAAACCCCAAAGTTATTCCACATGAGTCCACTATACCTACCTATATATGGTATCTACCTGCCGTTCCAAGTAAATTTGTATGTGCCAAACTCTAAACCTTCAAATAAATATCCTGTTTTGTATGCTCGAATAGCTCATGTATCAACTAGGGATGTCCGTATCTTCCATGTTAGGCGGGTTATTCTCAAGAGGAGTGGACTCCGCTCCTCACTCACGAGATAAATGGCTGGTCACCGAGATGCCCAGTCCCATACTTTATGCAATCTAAATCAAAATAATTGCAAACAAAACTCCCCTTGGGACTCTTGTTAGTTGGAGGCACTCGTTGTTTCGAGCAAGCCATGGATTGATGCTTGTTGGTGGAAGGGGGAGTATAAACTTTACCATTCTGTTTGGGAACCGCCTATAATGTGTGTAGCATGGAAGATATCGCCATCTCTTGGTTGTTATGTTGACAATGAAAGTATATCACTCAAAATATTATTCACCTCTGTTTCAAAAACGAGCTCTGGCACCTCTACAAGTCCCTGCTTCCCTCTTTGAAGGGCCTATCTATTTACTTTTATGCTGAGTCATCATCCTCTTATTAAAAAGCACCAGTTGGAGAGCACCGCTATCATTTGCAGTCATTGCTGTTAGTTTACATTGAGTATGACTTGACTGGATCTCTTCTACCATGAATTATAATGTCTAGTCAGTCCTTGGTCTTTAAAGGTGCTCTGCATTTATGTTTTGCGGTCTCAGAAAGGGCTAGCGAGATACCATCTTGTTATATCATATTTATGATTGTTTTGAGAAAGTGTTGTCATCCGAGATTTATTATTATGGCTCGCTAGTTGATTATGCCATTGATATGAGTAAATGTGAGACCTATGCGTTATTGCAAATGTGGTTAGTTATAATCTTTGTTGAAAACTTGAATGCTGGCTTTACATATTTACAACAACAAGAGCAAACAGAGTTTGTAAAAGTTTTTCTTTATCACTTTCAGTTTGTCAACTGAATTGCTTGAGGACAAGCAAAGGTTTAAGCTTGGGGGAGTTGATACGTCTCCAACGTATCTACTTTTCCAAACACTTTTGCCCTTGTTTTGGACTCTAACTTGCATGATTTGAACGGAACTAACCCGGACTGATGTTGTTTTCAGCAGAATTGCCATGGTGTTATTTTTGTGCAGAAATAAAAGTTCTCGGAATGACCTGAAACTTCACGGAGCCACTTTTCAAAAAATAAGAAAAATACCTGCCAAAGATGAAGGCCAGGGGGCCCACCGTCTCTCCACGAGGGTGGGGGCGCGCCCCTACCTCGTGGGCCCCCTGTTGCCTCTCCGACTCCAACTCCACCTCCATATAATGAGTTTCGGGGTGAAAAAAAATCAAAGAGAAGAAATCATCGCGTTTTACGATATGGAGCCGCCGCCAAGCCCTAAAACCTCTTGGGAGGGCTGATCTGGAGTCCGTTCGGGGCTCTGGAGAGGGGAATCCATCACCATCGTCATAATCAACCATCCTCCATCACCAATTTCATGATGCTCACCACCGTGCGTGAGTAATTCCATCGTAGGCTTGCTGGACGGTGATGGGTTGGATGAGATCTATCATGTAATCGAGTTAGTTTTGTTAGGGTTTGATCCCTAGTGTCCAATATGTTCTGAGATTGATGTTGCTATGACTTTGCTATGCTTAATGCTTGTCACTAGGGCCCGAGTGCCATGATTTCAGATCTGAACCTATTATGTTTTCATCAATATATGAGTGTTCTTGATCCTATCTTGCAAGTCTATAGTCACCTATTATGTGTTATGATCCGTTAACCCCGAAGTGACAATAATCAGGGTACTTACCGGTGATGACCGTAGTTTGAGGAGTTCATGTATTCACTATGTGTTAATGTTTTGTTCCGGTTCTCTATTAAAAGGAGGCCTTAATACCCCTTAGTTTTCGTAAGGACCCCGCTGCCACGGGAGGGTAGGACAAAAGATGTCATGCAAGTTCTTTTCCATAAGCACGTATGACTATATTCGGAATACATGCCTACATTATATCAACGAACTGGAGCTAGTTCTATGTCACCCTAGGTTATGACTGTTACATGATGAACTACATCCGGCATAATTCTCCATCACTGATCCATTGCCTACGAGCTTTTCATATATTGTTCTCCGCTTATTTACTTTTCCGTTGCTATTGCTATCATCACTACAAAATACCAAAAACATTACTTTTACTACTGTTACCTTTTGCTACCGTTATCACTACTATCATATTACTTTGCTACTAAACACTTTGCTGCAGATATTAAGTTTCCAGGTGTGGTTGAATTGACAACTCAGCTGCTAATACTTGAGAATACTCATTGGCTCCCCTTGTGTCGAATCAATAAATTTGGGTTGAATACTCTACCCTCGAAAATTGTTGTGATCCCCTATACTTGTGGGTTATCAAGCGCCACACATCCCACCGGTGGTGGTGGATGCCAATGCGTGCATGGAGCATGGTTGGTGTCGGTAATTTTTACTTGGCACACCTCGCACTCTGCATATATGTCGGTTCCATCCGTACATTTGTGCAGTTCCACCAAAATGCAGCTGAATAACCCTGTTTGCACAGATAATGAAAGAGCATGATTACATTATAGTGGAACTAGTTGATGAAACACGCAAAATAAATAGAAGAAAATATTGTGATAGTATCATAGTATGCCATGCTGCGAGGGCAAGATGGGCCCTGCGACGCCTCATACGGTACGCCACGCCTCATACTGGAAATCGTCCCAAGTCTCCCCGATACACCTTCTACCAGTGATGAACATCAGTGCACAGCGGTAGTACAAGGAGGGGCCTTGAGACATTCAAATCTCTATTTTTGTGCAGATCAACTAAAATTAAGCACCCCAGTTTGCAGAAACGCTTAAACATTAACAATGGGACTACTTGATGAAACATACATTAACAAAGAGAAGCACTTTCTTTATCTACATTGGAAATGAAATGGTAGAGAGGACACTCGCTCTATTTTAATTTTATTATTACTTCATTTTATCAGTGACACTAGGGTCGAGCAGGTGGCAAATGAGGTGTACCGTGTGTCGCAAGGATGAAGGCCGGGGGTGCTTAGACTGGGATGCTGAAGCTGGCTCTTTCAGTCCCTATCTTCCCCTGATGTTTCTGTGGTAGCATTTGGGTTGTAATCCAAACTTGGTCGAGCTAGTGCTGTGTCCCCCTACCTGCCTAGCTTATGTGGCGAACTTGTCTCCTGCTAGTACTCAGTCCGTTCTAGTAGTAGTTGCATAATTGCCCATTTACACTGAGATGTTGTCGGATAATGATTCTCTATGGTTGGGTTTCTTTAATGGAATCGGAGGGAACCCCCTCTTTTGATATATAAAAAAACAGTGGCACTAGCGGTGCCAAAACATTGCCTCAAATTAATAGTGCCACTAGATTAAGGTGCAAAATAATAACATTACTGCTTTATCATGACAGTGCCAAAACAGTAGCACAAGAGCAGGATCAACATGCAGGAGCTTTGGCAAATGGTCAGACCAAAAAGGAACATACCTCGTGATGGGAACCATATCTGCAGTCAATGCCATCATAGAAGGGATGACACCAGTCACCAACATGGATGATTCAATTCATGCGACCTTTTGGTGCAGCTCACCTAAAATGAAGCAATGTCCCATGAGCTAGCAGCTTCTTCTTTTTTTCAAGAAAAGGGCTCCAGCCCCGGTTCCATTTCCATCAGAAAATGAAACCCACAGAGCTTCTTCTTCATTAGTTGCAATAAAATTGAGCAACATCAAGGTTGGTCGTGAAGCTCCTGGAATGTTCAACTATAATTTGGATATCATTTGTGCAGTTCAACTAATATCAAGTGTGAAATGTATATCTCTGTTTGCACAAAACAAGGTGGAAAGGAGGGTGACTAACAAGTGATGAAACATGCATCAAATGAAAAAAAGCATGTTCCTTATCTGAATGGCAATCATACAAGGACAGTAGCAATTTCTAGCAGCATTGCTAGATATTAGTGTGGGCATTAGGATTAACTATGACAACCGTTAAATACGACATTACTTTAGTGGTGCCATTGCTTCATTTTACCAGCAACATTACACTACCAGCTGCTACAGAGTCGGTATTTGGGCACAGGAGAGTAGGCGGACCAGGACAGTTGCATCTCTAACAAAAAGAAGCAACTTATCTTAATGGGAAATTTAGCAGGACATGAAAAAAAGTGCCATTGATTCGTATTACTGGAGGCATTACATTGAAAACAACATTGGTTTAATGTGTCCTTACTTTTAACAGTGCGACTACTACATTTTACCAGTGGCATTACATAAGAGTGGCTCAGGGCAACAAACATCAGAAGAGTATATCTGGGTTGGTCCCATTTTTGTTCGGTATATAGCCACCTTATATTGTGTGAGGCTAGCAAATCTAGTGATGGACTTACTCTGTTGACTTCTCCCCCAGTCCCCTCTTTATTTCCTTTTTCAACCAATAGATCGGGTTTATATTGACTTTGTACTATGTTCCCTTTATTTCCCTATTAGACCTAGAGACCAGCTGGATAGCCAGTCTCTGCTACTTTTCGCCCCCATTATTTCCTCTTTCGACCAAGTCCTAGATTCAGGTAACAAATCTTCCCCCACCCCCACCCCCTTTCTTCCTTGTTTGAACCAAGTACTACTAGATTCGAGTGCATGAACTAGTTTTACCTCCCAACAGTAAAAAAATAGGTGGTTTTCGAACAACCAATCGATCCTATCTATGAGGGGGGTGAGAAATAGTAAAAGATACAAATGCAGCAACGTCAGGAGCTCGAGAAGTAGAGAAAGGCCAGTTTCGAAGGAAGTTATACCTGAGGGGCACCGGGGTGTCGCTAGGTGGGCGGCGGGAGGTCGGATCTGCCCACACTACGGCAGCGAGGAAGAAGAGGTGGGAGGCCCTCCCTCACGAGCGATGCTTAGGAGAGAACGGCAAGGCACGTTGATCGAGATGCACCGGCAGTGGGTAAGAGCCGTCGCCGAGGACGACCGTGTGAATGTTGTACCTTCTCACCTTCCCCGGTGGAGAGGATCCGGCTGGATCTGTGACCAACGGTGAATAGAGAGAGAGAGTGTGTGTGGCCACCGATGTCGTCTTTAGATCTGGAGAGGACGAGCAGTGTGAAGAGAGCAACAGTAGAAAGCAAGCGCGGAGGCTCCTGCCTATATAGTGGAGTGCTAGTTTTCTTTTGTCTACCGGCCGGAGCCGGCTTGACCTCGGCAATTACTGTCGAGAAGTCTTCATGCACGTGCCACGGAGGCGCAGTTGTCGTCATTTTGATCTGAAGCACCGGATTATAACATATAACGCAAAAAATGCCAGATGACAAGAAATCATAACCTCACTGCCCAAATGAGACAAGATGAATCCCGACGGACAAACTAGACGAGGATCAAAGCTCAAATTAAAGATAAACTCGTAGAAAAGGGGTCCGTCGATAGATGTCCTAATTAACATAGCCGGCTTGACCTAGATGGCAGCCGAGTAGTCTTCGTGCATGTGCCCCCAATGACTAGCCCAACTCAGTTGTCGCTGTTTAACCCTCGCAGTGATCTGAAGCACATGACACCTAATTTTGCAAGATGAGAAGAAGCCTTTTTTAGATTTCTCACAAGAACTACAGCCATGTACAACACAGCCTGCACGATATGTAGACGATAGCCAATCCAGGCGTGTCTGCTGGAGTCTGGTCACATGCATGGAAAACTGATCTTCTGTGTCTTGTAGGGATCGTCCAGGTACCAACGTATGTACTCCTACAACACTTCTCTAGTAGTACTATCGCTCTTCTCTCTCTTCTATTAACTCACCTGACTTGCGGGGCCGGGAGTGTGCCTATGGTTGGCTCTCAATTGCAGTCCCACATGTGTGTGCAAACGCAATATGACGCGCGTTCCATTCAGAGAGCGGCGTGCCAGACCGACCGACCATTCGGAGAACTCGTAGAAAAGGGTGTGGCGCGAACGCGACGGGCATGTTGTATACTCCGTACATGTGTACCGCCGTTTTATTGAGGCTTTGCTCCATGGAGCAATCCATGGATACAAAATTAGTATACTGTACTATTTAAAAGTCGAGGGCGGGGCTTTTCCCATGCGATAGGTGGGGCAGTTCTGCCTAGTCGGTTCGACAGAGACGTGAGAAGATGAGGGAGTAGGCTACTGCAAACATAGGGATGTGTGATTTGACAGTCAGTTACTGCTGGACAGGTGGGCCCCGGTGATTTGACTTGCCATTATCATTTTAACTGCGGCGCTACGATCAGCGTGAGTCTCCCGATTCCTGACCACCTCCATACAGGTGCCTCTCCTGATGCTCCACCATGTAGAGGTTGGCTCTTGCTTGAGAGCCCACTCCTCCACTTTTCCTTGCCTCTTTCCCCCACATATGCAAAAATGCCATGTAACGCGGGCTTATAGCCCACTATTGTACTTGATCCTACAGGTGCTAAGCCTACCACATAGGCATAAAGTCTGATGTGGCAAGTTAATTAAGAAGAGAGAGACTAGTTTGGTGACCCCAGGAAGAAACGGTGATAAGCGTGTGTACCTAGATGAAGAAAACTTAGCAACAAAAACTAAGCACCTATGCATTGGGGACTTGAGTTGCTAAGCCATTTAATGCCCATAGCGCCTCATCTAAGCACCATTTCATTGGAAGAGGTCACTCCTTGGCAAATGCAATAAATACTACGAAGAAAGAGATAGAGAGAAGTAAACAAAAAATACTCTTATAGCCAACCTTATAGCTAACCTTGTTGTATGAGTGACTAAGTGATGTCTATGTATGACATGCCAACATCAGATAGCCTAACGCACCGTGTTAAATCTCCAAGGGCGCGACCGCGCGAGCGAGGCGACGGTCGTGGTAAGCGCGACCATGATACGGGCTGCTGGCAGCCCTTGGATCTGAGATTGAACGGTCGCATGCTAAGTTGCTGAAAATTTGCAGAATAACCCTCCAGGATAGGATATTCACCCGTAGGTCTAGAATCACGCCATGTAACCATTCGATCTCATATCCAAGGGCTCTTGGAAGCATATATCATGCGATAATGGAAAGCTTCATATCACCTGTAATTTTCCCGACACTTGACATGACATCGAAAGCCATTTAATTGGGTGTCGAGTAGACATGACATCTAATTGGGCCCCCCATAGTACTGTGCATGAATCCATTTATCCACCAGGCAAGCCACTACCCTGCCATTCGCACGCGCCCCCACTCGACATTTTTACAATCGATAAACCGCTCCTAGTCATCCCGTCCTTTCACATTACGGCAGTTCCACTAATCCTAACCTTCCTCCCAAATCCATGGCGTCCCAAATCTCCATGATCTGCGGTGAGTACAAGGTTAGAACCATCACCGGCGATGAGTTCTACATCATCTACACCTGTTCTTCCGCAAAGGTGAAAGAATGCCTTGCTTGCTTCAAACGCATGTTCGAAAACTCAAATGATGAGTGGGTCGCTGGGCTAGATGTTGAGTACAGCACAGTCCTGGGAAGCGAGAAGAATCTAAAGGAGGCAGAGAAGAAGAAGCCCGCCGTGATCCAGGTTTGTGTGCATGACTTATGCTTGGTCTACCACATATGCCATGCCGATGTTGAGTGCCAGGATTTTAAGAATTTCCTCAAGGACGGCCGAGTCAAATTCGTTATTGTAGACTTTAGGAACGACAGGGATGTCCTGGATCAAATAGTCCTCGTTGTAGGCAACCCCTTCGACCTCCAGAAGAAAGGGTTGGTGCCCTCCCGTGATCAGCCTTCAATGCTGACCCTGGCAGGAGCCATGGTTCATCCTTCGTACGGTACACTGAAGAAACCTCCGTTCAAGTTTCATCATGCATGGGAGTGGAATGTACTAGATATAGACCACATCCACTACGCTGCAATGGATGGCTACCTTTGTTTCAATATCTACAAGGGTTGGATGAAGAGCAAGAGCCAAGTGTGCGGTTCAAGCAAAGAAGTATCGGCCAAGAGGAAGAGGGACAAGGACGAAGTCGAGGACGTGGATGAGGAGTCCGAGTAAGGTGGCAGTGTCGTTGCTCACGGTGGTTCTAATGTAGTGTCTACCGCATTAGTTGCTTAGTTTAATTTCAGGTGTGCTTAGTTTTATTTGAGGGGTGTGTTGTGTTGAGCCTCCAGCAGAACTATGTTATGTTTCTTCTCGTTATATCTTGTACATTTCATCTTTTAGTTGGTATAGTACTACCACTCGTTTCTTCACATTATATACGTACAATATATATGGCCAACATCATATAGCCAGCATTTTAGTTGTCAAAGAATTTCAGGGTGCTTAGTTTTATCAAAGAATTCCAGGGTGCTTAGTTTTATTTGAGGGGTGTGTTGTGCTGGACACCATTAACTTATCACCGTGAGAATCGCCTTATTTTTTTCATGTAACATCGTCAATGGGTTTGACGTGAAAATAACAATGTCTAATGGCATTTCTGAGCAAACATCTAACTTAACGATGGCATTTTTTAGATATCTAATTGCATTTTTGAGCAGGCATCTCATGGATCGATGGCATTTTTTGAGTAGTTGTAACTTCTAATGGCAAAACTGAGTAGTGATACACAACTAGTGGCATAAATAATAAGAACCCAAGAATTAAATAGGTATGCTAATTTCTTTATTTCTTTATACCTTTGTGTGTGAAACAATATACGTTGCCTCCCCCCACATTTTCTTTACAAAGGCAACATAGAACTATATGAGTGCCCTGTTAAATTTTGGATTTATTTCGGGTTCATTTGGCCTTTTTTATACATTATTTGAGTTTCTGGTCATTTAATGTGCATAATTCAAATTTGAACTACAAGCACATGCTCCCGTGCACCAAAGTTGATTGAAAAATCACATGTGTGTCCTCGGGTGAATTTCTAGGTCCCATGCAAGAAATGAGAATGAAATTCAAACATCTGGGCATCGTGGTTCGGCCGAGAACATTGAGAAGCTTGGTTTTAAAATTCTTGTAAATCCAGAACATGCCTGAAAATCATGAAACTTGGCATGGTGTCATGTCATGGTACTACCATGATGTGGTAAAAAATTGCAGAATAGGAACAAGTTTTGGTATAAGTTTCTTGCAAACCGGAGCTTCTCTCAAGAAGGATCGTGGTTCTGAGAGGGAACATGTCACATTTGTGTGCATAATTCAAATTTTAAATACAAGCACATGCTCCAGTGCACCAAAGCTGGTTGAAAAATCACATGTGTGTCCTCGGGTAAATTTCTAGGTCCCATGCCAGAAATGGGAATGAAATTCAAACATCTGGGCGTCATGGCTCAGCTGGAAACATTGAGAAACTTGATTTTTTTTAAATTCCTCTAAATCCGAAACACACATGAAAATCATGAAACTTGGCTTGGTGTCATGACATGGCACCAACATGCTGTGGTAACTTTGCTGTCCAATTTGCGAAGGCGCACACATTAACAATCAACAAAGTCATTTTGGAACAAGTGCTATCATGTTACAATCGGAAACACAAGTATTATTGAAACCGTGGGCGTTCTATTTACCATTCACGTGCTGCCACGCGTCCTCTTTTTTTATTAGCTAGGAGGCGCCGTGCAGGGTAGCTATTTGAGTACGGGAGGCGTGCGAGCCCTTTGACCTCCATCTGTTGTCCACCTCTCTCCCAAGGTCTCCATTAATGGCGCCCGAGCCTCTGTTTAATGGCGTGGTAATGTCTCACTCGACTGAGATTTAAGAGAGAGAAAAGAAAATCTGAAAAGAAAATTTTGCACGGATCTTGATGTAAGATCCGACGGACCTATATAGCATCTACTGTGACTTATAGCAAGACTGATGAATATATATAAGGACGACGAGAGTGGATAATAATTGTCTTACATAATTAGGAAGATAATTTAAAAAGCCACATGTGGCTACGACCGAAATAAACAAGGGCAAAAGAAGAAGGAAGACGCATACAACGATCTGGCTCGCTGATCTCTACTTTCTTTATGCGCTGCAGGTCGCGGAGACTAGTTCTCGCGGCGGGCGATGATCTCTTTCATCAGTTTCATGTCCTTAATACGCTTCTTGGCACCATCCATGGATTCCTCCACTAGCCTGTTGCGCTCGATGCGGATCATGGCATTCTCGTCCATAAGTTTCTTGATGATGACGCCCATCCTCTGCAACAAGGCAGCTGTCTCCTCCTCCTGCTTTGCCCTTCCGGTGATCTTTGTCCTCAGCGGGTCGTGCTCGCCCTGGAGCTTCGCATTGCCCTCCCCTAGTTGTCGGATGACACTGGTAGCCTCGTCCTGCAACCTCGCCCAGTCGGAGATCTGATCCATCTGGCTATGGACCATCGCATGCATGCGCATGTAAGAGTCCTCGCCTGCCCGCAAGAAATTTTCCCAGGCCGCCGCGGCACGGCGGGACCTCCGTGCTGCTTCAGCAGCGCGGCGGGACATCTCTGCTGCTTCCGCGGCATGGCCGGACCAGTCTGCTACATCGACGGCACGACGGGACCTCCGTGCTGCTTCGGCGGCGCGGCGGGACCTCTGTGTTGCTACTGCTGCACGGCTGGACATGTCGGCTGCTTTCGCAGCGAGGTGGGACATCTCTTATGCTTCCTCTTCCATGCTCACCTCTCCCTGGTGGAAATCTCTCAACCAAGAACTCACACTGGCTTATTTGTTGTGATAAAATAATCATATTTCTGAGTTGATTGTTTTTTGTGGATGAGGAGTTGAGGAGGAATGTGCAGTCATCTTAGCATAGTAGTATTTATAACCGAGTACTACTAATACGCTCCTAAGTGGGAAACCATTTAGGTTGTGATCGGTGTGAACAGGTTTGCAATTAAATATAGTGTGGTAGTAGTAGTAATTTGGGATGTGAGAGACGCGCTCAAAATTTATTGACGGTTCTAGTTTCAAAGTGCGGCACTATTCTCGGATGGTGTAACATCGGCATGTTTTCTCGGCCATGGTGTAGCATATGCCATGGTACTAGTTCTTTTTCTACTGCTGTGTACGTGCAAAAACTGGCACCGTCGGATACATATCTTACGCTTGGCGTTCGACAGGAATAGCCTCGTGGCGAGCTATAGACTAGTCTTTTTTCAGATGCATTACACCTATCTCTCGGCTATAATATTTGAATATTCTCTGAATTCTTTTATGTATGATTGGTTTATCTTTGCAAGTCTCTTTGAATTATCAGTTTGGTTTGGCCTACTAGATTGATCTTTCTTGCAATGGGAGAAGTGCTTAGCTTTGGGTTCAATCTTGCGGTGCTCGATCCTAGTGACAGAAAGGGAACCGACACATATTGTATTGTTGTCATCGAGGATAAAAATATGGGGTTTATATCATATTGCATGAGTTTATCCCTCTACATCATGTCATCTTTCTTAAAGCATTACTCTGTTCTTATGAACTTAATACTCTAGATGCATGCTGGATAGCGGCTGATGTGTGGAGTAATAGTAGTAGATGCAGAATCGTTTCGGTCTAATTGTCATGGACGTGATGCCTATATACATGATCATATCTAGATATTCTCATAACTATGCTCAGTTCTATCAATTGCTCGATAGTAATTCGTTTACCCACCGTAATACTTATGCTCTTGAGAGAAGCCACTAGTGAAACCTATGGCCCTCAGGTCTATCTTCCATCATATTAATCTTTCAATACTTAGTTATTTCTATTGCCATTTATTTTACTTTGCATCTTTATTTCTCTTTATCATAAAAATACCAAAAATAGTATCTTATCATATCTATCAGATCTCACTCTCGTACGTGACCGTGAAGGGATTGACAACCCCTTTATCGCATTGGTTGCGAGGTTCTTATTTGTTTGTGTAGGTGTGTGGGACTTGAGCGTGATCTCCTACTGGATTAATACCTTGGTTCTCAAAAACTGAGGGAAATACTTACGCTACTTTACTACATCATCCTTTCCTCTTCAAGGGAAAACCAACGCGGTGCTCAAGAGGTAGCAGCACACACTCGTCCTCTCTCACACATGCATATGTAGCTACGAATTGTAGTGTTCTCAACCATCCGATTGGCTCTATCATAGGTTTCACGTTGCTCCTTGGCCTTGAGATTGAGAAGTTTAAAACGCGGAGGCTAAGATGGAGGCGTGAGGTTTTGTGTAACACCCTCGATGCGACTATATCTCCCACGTGTCGAGGCACGACTTAGAGGCATAATCGCCTTGAAGGCATATGTCGCAAGTTAGGCAATCTTCACAACATCCCATGTAATATAAATAATAAAGGGGAGATAACATAGTTGGCTTACACTCGCCACGTCAATCAAGTACATAAATAACATTACATCATCCAAACACTCATGGCCCACTACGGCGCCAAAATAAAAGAGAACCCAACATGCGACACGGTCCCAATCACCCCCAACTAGGCACCACTACTGATCATCGGAAAAGGAAACATAGTAACGTTGAGAGTCTTCGTCGAACTCCCACTTGAGCTCAAGTGCGTCTCCTGGAGCGGAATCATCTAGCCCTGCATCTGGTGTAATAGTAATCTGTGAGCCACAGGGACTCAGCAATCTCGCACCCTCGTGATCAAGACTATTTAAGCTTATAGGTAAGGCAAGGTAAATATATGTGGAGCTGCAGCAAGCGACTAGCAAAATATGGTGGCTAACTTATTCGCAAAAGAGAGCGAGAAGAGGAGGCAAAGCGCGAGCGAGAAACTAGAGAACAACCTGCGCAAACATTACTCCAACACCATGTCCACTTCTCGGACTCCGCCGAGAAGAGGCCATCACGGTAACACACTCAGTTGATTCATTTTAATTAACTTAAGGTTCAAGTTATCTACAACCGGACATTAACAAATTCCCATCTGCCCATAACCGCGGGCATGGCTTTTGAAAGTTCACATCCCTGCAGGGGAGTCCCAACTTAGCCCATGACAAGCTCTCAGGGTCAACGAAGGAATAGACCTCCTCCTAAGACGTTCCGATCAGACTCGGTATCTCGGTAATTCAAGACACTTCGACAGGTTAAAACAAGTCCAGCAACACCGCCCGAATGTGCCGACAAATCCCGATAGGAGCTGCACATATCTCTTTCTCAGGGCACACTCAGATTGTCTAAACTTCCGGTAGGCCAGCCCAGAGTTGCCCCCGGTAGCCACCGGCGGCTGACAGTTTGGACCAACACTCAGAGGAGCACTGGCCCGGGGGGGTTAAAATAATAATGACCCTTGAGTCTGCAGAACCCAAGGGAAAGAAAAGGCTAGGTGGCAAATGGTAAAACCAAGGTTGGGCATTGCTGGAAAAGCTTTAATCAAGGCGAACTATCAAGGGGTTCCCATTATAACCCAACCGCGTAAGAAACGCAAAATCCGGGAACATAACACCGATATGACGGAAACTAGGGCGGCAAGAGTGGAACAAAACACTAGGCGAGAGGCCGAGCCTTCCACCCTTTACCAAGTATATAGATGCATTAAGATAACATGGCAATATAATGATATCCCAACAAGTAAAATAAATGTTCCAACAAGGAACGGCCTTCAATCTTCACCTGCAACTAGCAACGCTATAAGAGGGGCTGAGCAAAGCGGTAACATAGCCAATCAACGGTTTGCTAGGACAATGGTGGGTTAGAGGTTTGACATGGCAATTTTGGGAGGCTTGCAAGCAAGTGGTAGCCATCGTAGCATTGGCATAGCAAAAGAGCGAGCAAACTAGCATAGCAAATATAGTAGTGATTTCGAGGGTATGATCATCTTGCCTGCACATTTGTCAGAGTTGACTGGATCCTCGAAAGCAAACTCAACGGGCTCCTCGTTAGCGAACTCGTCTCCCGTCTCTACCCAAAAAAGACAAACAAGCAACAAGGATACAATCAACCACGTGCAAGGATCAAACAATATGATGCAATGATGATATGCTATGCGGGATGGGATGCGGGATGCAAAATGCAAGATATGACAGGGAATGCATGAACCTGGCCTCAAATTGGAAATCCAAGTGTGCCACTGGAAAGATGATATAAAATCTCTTGAAAACGATATAAAGAACGCCGGAATCGGAGTTACGGTTTGGAAATGGCAAGCGATCCAAAAATGACACCGGTCTGCGATTTACAGCAAGTAGCCATCTAAATGCAATGAGATGAACATGCTACAGCACCCAAACATGACAACAAAATACATGGCAGGGATGAATTCAATATGCTTAACAAAAGTCTAGCACTGAGCTACGGCCAATTCATCCATTAACAGGTTCAAATAAGCATGGCAAAAATGCATATGGCAAACAGATCTCAGACTTGGTGAAATTAACACTTGTCTGGAATTTCTGATCAACTAGCCCTCTTCGGAGCAGCAAAACTACATACTACAGGATCTGAACATGGCAAAGTAAAGCATGGAATGTAGCTACTCAACGAGATTAACAAAAGTCCCTTAGTGACCTTGAGCCAAAGGGGATCAGAAAATACAATTGCAAGCACGTGAACATAGCAAAAACATAATCAGTTTTCAGACTTAGTGAAAACTGGCACATGCTGAAACATAACTCAAGTAGGCATGTTTACGAGATCGATGCACTCACTACGGTGCAAGTCATGACGAGCTAAGCATACATCCATCAAGAAGGCACAAAATTCAAGCTAGACATGGCAAGAACAATAGCATAGCATGCACGGATCAACTACAACATCATCGGCAAAATTGCAAACAAGTCGACAAACTGCCCAGATTCACAAAGTAGCAAAAGTAGAGCTCGGTTGACTCAAGCTAGGGTGCTCCATAATTGCAAACAAAGACATGGATGGATAGAACACTACAAGATTAACAAAACATCCTTACTGATCATCCTCAAAAGAGGCACGGATCACTAGGAAACAACAAGAACATATGGCATCATGAGATAAACAGATCCAGGACTTAGTGATATTACTAAGTCCCTGAAAACAAAATTACCAAGTGCACCACTTTGCAAGCTTGCACTAGTCACCACACACATAACAAAAATACATGGGTTGCACCTCTGGAAAGATGACAAAACCCTTAACAAAACATAAGTAGAGCATCAGGGCATATCATGCACACAATAATCATGGCAAAAATGACAAAAAGCTAAATGGAGTAGCAGATCTGACAATTAACTCAAGTAGGCCTCTTCTAACAGCATTTCGGGCATCAAGATGAGCTCAAATGAAAATGATGCAATGGAATGAAATGATTTACTCTCTGAGATGAACATTTTGATATGCTATATGCATGAATCGGAGCTACGGATGCAAAGATACGGAGCCGTGAACATGAGCACTTGAACTGAAAATATCAGGGACTTAGAAAAAAAACAACCCTCAGATCTAGGGTTTGACCGGCGCGCGAACCGAGGCGGGATCCGTGCTCGCCGGAGATGCCCTGTTTGCCGGAGTTCTCCGGAGGGCTGGTCGGCGACGAGTGAGAGGAGGTCGGCCAGAGAGGAGGCGACGGCGGCGAGCACGGAGGCCGGGGCGTCGGCGGCCGGACGGCGCGGTCGAGGCGGCGCGACCACCAAAGCGGCTCGGGGCGAGGCGGCGCCCTCGACGGAGATGGCGCGCGGCAGCGGGGCGGATCCCGGCGACGGGAAGGCGCGGGCGGGCGAGGGAGACGAGCCCGGGCGGCGGCGGCGCTCACCGGGCCGCGGGGGCCGGACGCGGGCTCCCGGGCCGCGGTGGGAGTGGCAGCGGCGGGCGATGACGTGGCAGGCGGCGGTTAGCTGGCGGCGGTGGAGCGGACGCATCCGGCTGGATTCGGACGTGTCCGGCCGGTGCGGGGGCGATACCTAGGGTTTCGGGGGAAGGAGGAGATCCGGAAATCGGGGGGCCTTTAAATAGGCATAGGAAGAGCTAGGAGAGTCCAAATGAGGTGCGGTTTTCGGCCACGCGGTCATGATTGAATTCTCTAGATGATGGAGAAGACTTAGGTGGGTTTTGGGCCAAATTGAAGGGGTGTTGGGCTGCAACACACACGAGGCCTTTTCGGTCCCCCAGTTAACCGTTGGAGTATCAAACGAAGTCCAAATGATATGAAACTTGACAGGCGGTCTACCGGTAGTAAACCAAGGCCGCTTGGCAAGTCTCGGTCCAATCCGGAAATGTTTAATCCCCACACACGAAAGAAAGCTAGAAATGACCATCGGAGGAGAACTAAGCGCCGGAATGCAAAACGGACAACAGGGAAAATGCTCGAATGCATGAGACGAACACGTATGCAAATGCAATGCACATGATGACATGATATGAGATGCATGACAATGATAACAACACACGGAGACAAAAACCCAAGCTCGAGGAAATAAATATAACTTAACACCGGAAACGGCAAGAGTTAGAGTACAAATTGGGAAAGTTACATCCGGGGTGTTACATTTTGGTTAATGTGCGGGCCGCACACGGCACCAACACGACACGAGCTTCATCTGCCTGGTGCGCATGCAGTCAGGTGAGTTGTCCAAGTATAGACACAACCAGGCCCTCGTTGGTATCCACGCCTCGACTTTGGCTGGTCGTAGTGGAGAGTAACATAGACTAGTTACTAGCCTATGTTACTAGTACCTTCATAGTGGGTAGTGTCATATAGTATATGCATAATTTGGCGACGAGCGCTCTCTATATGTACCACCTTTTTTCTTTAATTTCATCTTGTTAGTTTTGCTTCATGGCGCAATCCATCAATACTACTATTGTACAAAAGTATAGATTTTTTAAAAGGCTAGAGGGCGGGGCAGTCTAGCTTGGTCCTTTTCACGAGAGGCGAGGGCCTTTGTGATTTGACGGCTCATTACTGCTGGAAGGCGGGGCCTTGTGATTTGAATGCTCATATAAATGTGCCGACAACCTGAGGAGGAGCAAAGAACCGTGAGGTATACTCAAGTTTTCCACTGGAGTAGTACTAGTACGACGGAGGAGCACGAAACACGGCAACCCAGTGCCACATGGCGATAAAAGATGATCTAATTTGCTAGTCATCTCATTGTTAGCATTGTTCTATTCATGCCTCGCAGAGAACGTGACACGTGCGGCAAAACACCCGAAGCAAAAGAAGAAGGAAGATTATCACCCCAAATGATCTAATTCGCCATGGAGTCATAACTGCTTCTTCATCGCCTCCATGACCTCCATCTCCTTGCGCGTATCCTCCGCCATCTTCTTCATTCTGTCAATGACGCGGGATTTCTCGATGTGAGCCTTCATCATCTGTTCCACGGCCGCATTACGTACCTTGACAGCAGCCGGGTGCTCGATGCGGAGCTTCACCAACTCCTCCTTCTGTTCCATGATGAGGGCCTGCAGCATCTTCATCGAGGAACTACTACTCTCATGCAGCTTATTCCAGTGGGCATTCTTCTCCTTCAGCAGGTCGAGCTCATGGCAGAGTTTCGCCTTGTCCTCCTGAAGTTGCAGGATTTCGCCGGTCGCCTTCTTCTTCGAGGCAATGCTCTTCTTCAGCAGCATCACCAAGCCGGCGGTCAACTCCCCCTGCTTATTGAGCTCAGCGGGCATGTCGTCGAGGCTCTCCTTCAGCAGCTCCACCAAGCCGTGGATGAACTCCTTCTGCTTATTGAGGTGCTTATTGAGTTGATCAGACATGTTGTCGAGGGATAACAACTCCAGCGCCGCCAGCTCGGCATGTTTGCCTCTGCGGCTAGGGCGCTCCTGGGAGCCATCGCCAGCCCGTGAGAGATCTTTCGATGTCTCTGCGTGGCGGCGAGCCCTCTCTTTTTTCCACAGCCTTGGTTGCCGCTCCCTTGTTACGAGTAGTTCTCAACCTAGAGCTCTGCGCACCGGACATGGCAAGGACGGACGAAGAAGAAGCACTTATGAGGAGGAAAGGTAGAGTAACTTTTGGTTAGGTAGTTCCCCTTTTTATAACCTAAGTACTAGCACTAGTACTAATACCTGCATAGTGGGAACACGTTCAGGTTTGGTACGTACTAGTAGGTGTGAGCAGGCTTGCACTTAATTGTAGCACTAGTACTTTCGAATGTGATGGGAACAAGGTAAAGATAAATTGATGGGTTTTGGTTTCGAGGCCCGAAACGGGTCCCGATGAGTTTAGTGGAACATAAATTTCAAGTTGACTACACTGCTCAGATGCGTAAATATTATGTTACTGTCAAAAATTGGCACAAAATACGAAGGAGACCAATGGAAGTACTACTAGCAACCCATGATTTAACTACTCGCATGCGCACAGTGGAGTAGTAATGTCTTTCTTCCGCCCTCACGTCCGCTCAATTTGCATGAGCTGTATTAATTGACCATCAATGAAGTGAAGGACTTTGCACTCGTCAAATTATCACATGGGGGTGGATCTTGGTACAAAATTGCGTCCGCCCGTGTACCCGCGTGTGCGTGCGAGGGAATGAGTGCGTGCGTGCACATCTTCGCTTTGTGCATGTACCGCCAGTGTGGCTCAAGGAGGACGAGTACATTCTTCTGGAACCAGCAGCATGTCACTGTGATCAATCCACACAAGGATGTCGCGACAACGCCTCCACATGTGCCACGTGGCTTCATGAACTGTAAGAGAGACACTGTATAGCATGCCATTGTGTTTTGCACATACTCGAAGTACTAGTAAGGTACATGTGCATTGCACACGTCAGATTTTGCAACCAAATTATGAATAAATACCACACTATAGCATGTAAGCTCTGAGTCATATATGCCTGATGTAGACCTTCGTTTAATTCTTATAGTTCATCTCATTCAAAATCAATTAGTTTTTATAAAAAACCTAGGGCCTCTTTGATTCGTAGGATTTCCAAAACGCGGGAATAGGAAGAACATGGGACTAGAGTGGAATGTCGTCTTGAATCCTACAGGATTGTACGAGTGTTTGATTGTGCATAGAAAAAACGCAGAATTCTTTCAAAGAGGTTTGAGTGGATGAGATGTTTCCTATGAAATCTAGTGCAAATGAATCATATGGAAAAATTCCTATGGTTTACAATCCTACGAATCAAACAACCAAGATAGAAAAAATTCCTAAGGATTAGAATCCTCCAAAATTCCTTTGAGAATCCTTTGAATCAAAGAAGCCCTTAATCTATTTTATGATTCATGGAATTGTGCGTTGTAAAGCATAAAGTAAAAACAAATAATGGCAATTCAACTAGAAAAAAAGTTTGGGCAGTTATGATACGGAAGATTCTAGAACAAAGGAGAACCACTGTTGTTTTGAGATTTGTGCATTATGCTTAAGTTCAACCATGGAGTCTGCTAGATTGTACATGTGGCAAAAGCCGGTGGGGGCTAGAAGATGGTGCGAGGGGCCGAGTGGAGGGAGACTATGAAGGAGTGCACAACAGCGAGATCGATATTTAGAGAGAGGGGGCGAGAACGTGCGCTGTTGCGCAGTGGCGGAGCCATGAAAAATGTCCCATGAGCTAGGGGGCCAAGCATTGCTAATCCTTTACGAGGAGGGCCAATTCATCAACTTAAACCATTTTTACCACAATTGTCTAATGATCACATTCATATTAGCCTCGATATATAGTGATGTTAGGGGGGCAGGGCCCTTGCTGCCCCCTGTCTTCGCCATTGTGCGCGCGTCTGAGAGATCAAGCAGAAGGCATGGATGATGAGAGGGGGGCGTTGGATATATAATTAACGTGGGTGTACTATATATATATATATAATCCTATAGAGAGAGAGGCATAGATTGATCGATGTGGACGTGGGAAAGAGGGTGAGACCTCACTAGATATATAGATTGATCGGTTTATGTGGAAAACTATGAAAGACCTAGCTATATACACACACACATAGAGGGACATCAATCGTTGCGCATGCACGTGAGAGATAAAGAATGCATGATATGATGGAGAGGGGGATGTGTGTGTGTGTGTGCCTTCATGGGAGACCGACCTAAAGAAAAAGATTGCATGTGTGCGATGGATAATGCCGACTGGTAGTGTGTGTGCGTGCATGCATGAGAGAAAGTTAGTGGTACAATTATAAAGAGAAGACCAATGTGTGGGTGTAAAAGACTAGGTGAGGTCATAATCAATGTAAAGTTGAATTCAAATATTTGAATAAGAGATCATGATGTTTGAAACCCATGCATGCATGAATATAACGGAGATCTGCGCGGTGTGGTTTGGAAACGAGCATGCTGTAATATATACACATTGAATAAGGTCGGACTGGTTTGAATTTGAGATACTGATGGCAGGCATCGTTTGGCCACATTGCATCCATGCATGGACACACTATTCTAATTGGAGATGATGGGTGGCTTTCGCATCACATATCTATATCTATACCCCTATATATATTATATTTTATATTTTTATATAGTGTGCGGATAACTTTAACTTTGAAAGATGGTCGTTAGATGAGGCCAATCCGATGGTGCAGAGCTGGCAAATTTGAGCACTACTGGTCATTGGATATCATCTAGATTCCACCAGATTTTGCCACATGTACAATCTAGAAGACTCTATGGTTGAACTTAAGCATAATGCACAAACCTCAAAACACAAGCACTTCTTCTTTGTTCTAGAATCTTTCGTATCAGAATTACCCAAATGTTTTTCTACATGATTTGTTTTTTACTTTATGCCTTACAACACATAATTCCATGAAACTTAAAATAGATTAGCTTTCTTATAAAAACTAGATGATTTTGAACGAAATGAACTATAAGAATTAAACGAATATCTACATCATGCATATATGACTCAAAGCTTACATGCTATAATGTGGTATTTATTCATAATTTGGTTGCCAAATCTCATGCGTGCAATGCACGTGTACCTTACTAGTCTAAATGGTGTCTGTGTGTGTGTTGTGCATGTTAAACACATTGTACGTAGTATATCATACTAGTTTAAATTGTCTTTTTTTGGTACACGTTAAGCATGTTCTCCCGAAATTTCAAGTTGCGCCTTGTTATGCCGAAATTTCAAGTCGCACCTTGTTATGCCAAAATTTCAAGCTAGCGTCTCTGTCTATCGTGCTGCGAAACTACTGCCTCTTCAACCCGCGCCTTGCTACCCCGAAATATTTAAGATAAATCTTTGCCTCGTTGTGCTCTGTCAACTCCCTCCATCTCAACCCGCGCCTTGCTATTCCAAAATTACAACGCACGTGAAAACTCCCACCTCTGTGAAATCCCGACATGCGAAATGCCCGTGATACCCCTGAACCGAAAGAACCGCCTCAAATAGGTGAAATCCTAACACGTGAAATCGCCAGAGTTAAGGAAGAACCAACCGCAGCGGGGAGGGGGGCTCGCCGGAGAGGTACCCCACTATCTATCTTAGGGTTCAGGGTGGGAGCGATGGTGGGGCGGTGGCGTGGGGATCGCCAGAGAAAAAGCTCAGAACGGGAGGGGGGCTAGAGGGATGGCAGACCGGTGGTGGGAAGTGTTTTCAGGGTGGGCGGGGTGGCGCACCGCCGGCCGCGGGCGGCTGTTTGGCGGTGGTGGCTGGCGGCTCAGGGGGTGGAGGTCGAAGATGAACTGCAGGCCCTTGATTTTGTATCCAACGGCTGCAAAATCGACTGACCAGAGATGAAAAATTCAATCGATTGACATGTAGCCTCACCTCTAGTGCGTTCAGTTTCGACAGTAAAATTCAGTTTCGACAGCAAAATTCAGTTTCGACAGTCAAGTTCAGTTTTGACAGTTAAATTCAGTTTCGACAGCTAAGTTCAGAGATGAGCGGCTGATGTATTTTACATCTAGCACTAGGTGGTTATGTATTTTACGTCATCTATTGGAGATGCTATTAGAATTCCACTCAGGTTAACATTGTCTCTCTTGTCCTGCTTCAGCCTCGGCGTCGTACAACTCACCGAAGCTGCTCCAACGACGAAACCCTCCATCACAGCAGAGCAGTACCTCAGGCTCCATCTCCAGACGCCTAAGATCTTCTTCCCCTCCTCCGACAGCCAAGTCAGTCGGAGCATCCTCATCGGCCAACCCAAACACGCTGAGATCGACATGGCTTTGCCAAAGAGGTTGTACACTTGTTGCATATCTTTTTTACTCTACATGTTATATATTTTATCCACTGAGCACACGGAGTAACGGGAAATATGATTATTTTATCCTACTATATGACAAGCAGTGATGTACCAGGCAACTTAGCTATCTGTGATGGACTCTCTTGAACGCCATCATTATTTATCTCTGCATGTTTGAGTTGTGCATTTGTCGATGGCCCTAGGAGTTGAGCTAGTAGGATAGTGGCCTGGGTCCAAAGTAATAGAAGTAGCACAAAAACATCTTTTTACTGTAGGCTTTTCCTTGCTCAAATCTGCCTACTAGAATCACCAGTGCTTGAAAGGAAAAGTGAATGAAAACATAGGAATTGGAAAGTTTCCTATGGTACTACTTTTCATGAATTTGGTGCAAAGGAATGGAGCAAAGGAAAATTGTAGGATTTGTTCCTTTAGTGTTTCCTTGAAAGAAAAACCGTAGGAATTTTAATTTCCAATTGTCCTCCTTTTCAAATTCCTATTCATGAAGCACAAGACTAAGAGATAGTAGCATAATAGTATTATAACCATACATTTTCTTGTGGTTTGACTTAATCTCACCATGCTTATTTGCATCATGTGATCATCCAATTCTTGTGAACCAAACACCCAGATTGGCAGAAATCCTGTGTTTTTAAATTCTCTATTTTGCATGTCCATTCCTATCCTATTCTTATGTATTTCATATCCATGCATTGTTAGAATCCTCAAATTCAAACAAGCCCTTACACAATTACTTATGTTACATATATGTGTCAAAGAAAACCTTGTGTGGTTTGTCCTGCTCCTGCGGTGTTGTGTTCCACCCCAGCTCAGCTGCTCCAACGACGGAAGGGTTCACCACAGCAGGGATCCGCTCTCCAGAATGTCTTTCGCCGCCTCAGATCTTCTTCCCCGCCGCCGGCAGCCACGACAACTGCATTACCACCATCAACTGAGCAGATGACCTTGAGGACTACACGGGTCCGCAAGAGAGGTCGCACTCTTCCGTGTCTGCTTACGTTATGCATCGCTTAATATGATGACATGCTACTTTATCGTCGTGTTCACCTATTAGACTCTGAGTCAGGTCCAAACTTATGCTGAAACTTGAGTTTTTAAATGGTTGTGGGGTACATATTGGGGCAACAATTAGTACTATCTATCTACTATCTGGTTAATCTCGGGTGTCTACTATGAGTTTCATGTTGGGTGCAAATAAACATTAAAGGAGCCATTATCTGTATTTTTTAACTAAAGCTATTATCTGTCTGCTATCATTGGTTTTGGGTCTATCCACAGTTTGCTACCATCACTTTGGATTTGTGCATCCACTCCTTACATAATCTCACTATGTTTTATTCCTATGCATGTCAGTTATTGTACACAATGGAACTAAACATGTAGAGCAAAAGAGACGAGCCTTGCGTGGCAATAAAATTTCATGCAGACGTCGCTCCATGGTGGGCGCAAAGGCAGGCCCCCTCCACCCATTTCGGATCGTAATCAAGAGGAAGATAACTGTTCTGAGGGGGATTCAGAAGCAGAAGACCACTCCTATTTACCCCATGAGGTCTTCGCTCTAACTTGGCATGCTGATGTTGGTAATATCATGCATATGGTGCCTTGCATTGCTTACTGTATACATCAAATATGTCATCTGCTTAGTTTAGACATGCTTTGTGTCAATGCCATCTGTTTAGTTTCTTGATCGTATATGTGAATCATGCAATGCCATCTTGTTTAGCCAGGCATTATATATGTGAATTTTGCAATGCCACCCTGGTTAGCCAGTCATCTTATATGTGAATTATATCATGACATCATTTTTTATTACGTGTTAAATTTGTCAACAATTTTAGTACATTCAATTACTCTTCCTCTGCATCAGCCATTCAGCACGGTCATGGAAAAATCTGGAGTGGAAACAAGGTCTTCAGAGCAGACAATGCTATCTGACGAAGCGCATGTCTTGCTGGTTACAGATAGCTCCTCGGAGGAGGATTCAGAGATAGATGACCAATCCTATTTCCCCCCGAGGTGCATGCTCTAACTTGGCAGGGTTATGTTGCTCATATCGTGCGTATGGTATCTTGCATTGCTATGTCATTTGCTTAGTTTAGACATGCTTTGTGTGAATGCCACATGTTTAGTGTCTAATTACCATATATGTGAATTATGCAATGCCATCTTGTTGCAAGACATTATATATGTGAATTATGCAATGCTATCTTGTTGCAAGGCATTATATATGTGAATTATGCAATGCCATGCTGTTTAGCCAAGCGTCATATATGTGAATTATATCATGCCATCCTTTTTTGTATTTCTCATTGCTTTTGTCGAGAATGTTTGTATATTCAACTGGTCTTCCTGTGCATCAGCCATTTGAATTGGTCATGGAGAAATCTGGAGTGAAAACAAGGTCTTCAGAGCAGACAATGCTACCTGCTGAAGTAGATATCTTGCTGGTTACAGATAGCTCCTCAGAGGAGGGTTCAGAGGCAGATGACCAGTCCTATTATCCCCCTGAGGTGTATGCTCAAACTTGGCAGGGTTATATTACTCATATCATGCATATGTTGTATTGCAATGCTTACTTTTTACATCATATACATGATATTGAATGCCATCTCCTTAGTTGACACATCATATATGCGATTGCCCTCTGCTCACTTCCTTAGTATATAAATCATATATTTGAATTATATCATGCCATGATGTTTACATAGACATCATGTATCTGAATTATGGCATGCCAACCCATTTTCTAAAGACATAATATAGTTATATCATCTCATCCTGTTCACATAGTCATCATATTTTCAATTATGTCGTTCTATCTGTGAATTATATCATGCCATCATGTTTCCATCGATGGCATGTTTGTGATTTATGGCATGCCAACCACTTTAATAGACACATCTTATAGTTATATCATGTCATCCTGTTTACACAGTCATCATATTTTGAAGTATGTCATACTATCCTATTTAGTTAGCCATCATACATGTGAAATTGTGTCATGCTATCCTGTTTAACTAGCAATCATATATGTGAAATTATGTCCCGCTATTCTGTTTGGTTAGATAACATAAATGTGAATTATTTCATGCCCTGTTTTCTTCCCTACTATCCATTGCACCTGTCTATCTTACAATGTCTGTACATTCAATTACTTTTCTTGTTTATCAACCATTTCAATTGCAAGGGGTGATGGCAATATCTGTGGGAATAAAAACACGGTCTTCAGAAAAGATCGTGCTACCTGTCGATGGAGATAGAACCACGGTTGTACTTGCCCAAGAACCAGCCCCACCACACATAACCCAGTCTCACGCAGATTGTACCTCTACCCAGTTGGACAGAGAACCAGCTACACCCCTTCTAACCCCAACCCCAGCAGATAGTAACCTAGTTCCCGTTGACACAGCACCGTCTCCACTACAGAGCACCCAAACACGAGCAGTTAGTAAGGCAACTGCAGTGCCCAAAGCATGAGGATCATCACTCCAAACCCCAAGTCAATGCTTAAAGCATAAGAAGAATTGTTCTCAGGTCAGGTTCCGTAGCTATGGTTCATACTACTTTGCTCTTGCATCACTGTATTTACTCATACCAACTAATTTCAAATTTGAAGGATGCAATTGAAACTCCAATGGCACAACAGGTATGTTTCAAACCTGTTTCTTTAACGTATTTGTTGTTGTAACTTGCTCTATGTTGATTTCAGTTTCAATTGAATAAACAGTTATGTTCTCATGCCATGCACATTACAAGTGTTGTTATTGCTGTGTAGTTTCCCACATTTATATTCTGTCTATGCTGCTTTGTCTTAAATAGATATGATTCGAACTATATCTATCTTGATTTGACAACATAAACTAGAATGATATAGACCATACAGTGACCATACTACATAGATATATGTTTGTTTCATGTTGTTATCCTGTCCACCTTACTACTGAACTGGTTTACCAAAATGAGTTTCATATACTACATTGTAAACATGTGATGTGTTTGTTTGTTTCTCTTTTAGAACGCGGATAAAATATTGGAGAAGAGTACCCTGTTATGCAATGGTAAAGGAAGTAATGCGGATGGTTCAAGATAGTGAGACCTCCCTGTTGGTCTCCAAGAAAGCTGATAAAAACTATATTGAAGACACTGAGACAACCCCAAAGTCCTATCTTGATGTAGTGTTCGAGTTACTCGCTACTACTGCTGGCACCAGCTCTTCAAACTCGCTGCCTGAATCAGTTCGGCTTCTTGAGTCTCAACTTCAAGTTGAAAGACATCGATCAGATGTTATGCGATAGGAAGCCGGAGGACTGAGGAAGTCCCTGCAGAATTCAGATGCATACTTTCTGGTGCAACAGCAAGTGTAGGAGGATTTAAGCACCAAACAAGAGAAAGTTAATAAGCTTGCTAAGCATCTTGCCAGCATTATGGGTACCCAGGATATTGTTTCTTGAGCTCTTCTGAAGTGGTTTCAGTTCTGGACTTGTTTTGTTGCGGCGTTTATATGCTGCTTTGTTCCCTATATTTGCACTCGTGGCGAACTTTGATGCCCAGTGGATGTAATATTTGTAATAGCCATGATAGCCTAGCGTAAGTTGCTTGCTTATTTATTTCCTTATTGTCTTGTTTATTTGTTTTCTTGTAGTCAGTGCAGCTATTTTTCTACGGTTTGCTAGTGGCCGCAATAACCTATTTTTTAAAACTAGGCCACATTAACCATGGGCTGCATATTTACTGTAGTTAACATGGGGATCCTACAGGCCGTAGAAACAATGCGCCTTCTAAGGGACGTTGAAACAATGGGCCTTCTACGGGGCATAGAAACAATGGGCCTTATACAGGCCGTAGACACAATGGGCCTACTACGGGTCGTATCATCAATAGGCCTTCTACGGGCCGTATGATCGGTTGGCCAAACATGGGCCAATAACAGACCACATTATGGCCGTAAATGGGCTAGAGTTGAAATCGTCCGTTCATGGGCCGACCATAACGGGTTGTCGTTAATCAGCCGTATTTGATGACGCTATAAAAACGGCCCAACGTATTAACGGGCCACAAATGGGCCGACTGTAACCACGGGCTGAATTTGGCCCACAAGCAGAAAATGACAGTAATGGGCCGAAAGTAAACGAATGCTGGAAATGATCCCAAGAATAAATGGGCCCTGAGAAGGCCGAAAGATAATATGGGCTGGAAATGGCCCAACGGAATAATGGTCCATTAATGGGTATAAAGTGATACACTGTTCATTACGGGCCAGTTTTACCACGGGCCGTTAATGGGCCGAGGGTTACTAAGGGCCTCATATGGGCCGTGCTACCTCTTTTAGCACTACGTTGGTTTTCCCCGGAGAGGAAGGGATGATGCAGCAAAGTAGCGTAAGTATTTCCCTCGGTTTTTGAGAACCAAGGTATCAATCTAGTAGGAGGCTACGCGCGAGTCCCTCGCACCTGCACAAAACAAATAAATCCTCGCAACCAACACAAATAGGGGTTGTCTATAGGGCCACTTACGAGAGTGAGATCTGATAGATATGATAAGATAATATTTTTGGTATTTTTATGATAAAGATGCAAAGTAAAATAAAGGCAAAGTAAATGGCAAAGTAAATAACTAAGTAGTAGGAGATTGATATGATAAAGATAGACCCGGGGGCCATAGGTTTCACTAGTGGCTTCTCTCGAGAGCATAAGTATTCTACGGTGGGTGAACAAAATACTGTTGAGCAATTGACAGAATTGAGCATAGTTATGAGAATATCTAGGTATGA
Organism: Triticum dicoccoides; assembly: GCF_002162155.2. Taxonomy (NCBI): domain Eukaryota; kingdom Viridiplantae; phylum Streptophyta; class Magnoliopsida; order Poales; family Poaceae; genus Triticum; species Triticum dicoccoides. The sequence continues at coordinate 261,246,929 of NC_041392.1, forward strand.
TCATGTATATAGGCATCACGTCCGAGACAAGTAGAGTGACTCATGCCTGCATCTACTACTATTACTCCACTCATCGACCGCTATCCAGCATGCATCTAGAGTATTAAGTTAAAAATAGAGTAACGCCTTAAGCAAGATGACATGATGTAGAGGGATAGACTCATGCAATATGAAGAAAACCCCATCTTGCTATCCTCGATGGCAACAATACAATATGTGCCTTGCTGCCCTTACTGTCACCGGGAAAGGACACCGCAAGATTGAACCCAAAGCTAAGCACTTCTCCCATTGCAAGAAAGATCAATCTAGTAGACCAAACCAAACTGATAATTCGAAGAGACTTGCAAAGATAACCAATCATACATAAAAGAATTCAGAGAAGATTCAAATATTATTCATAGATAGACTTGATCATAAACCCACAATTCATCGGTCTCAACAAACACACCGCAAAAAGAAGATTACATCGAATAGATCTCCACAAGAAAGGGGGAGAACATTGTATTGAGATCCAAAAAGAGAGAAGAAGCCATCTAGCTACTAACTATGGACCCGTAGGTCTGAGGTAAACTACTCACACTTCATCGGAAGGGCTATGGTGTTGATGTAGAAGCCCTCTGTGATCGATGCCCCCTCCGGTGGAGCTCCGAAATAGGCCCCAAGATGGGATCTCGTGGATACAGAAAGTTACGATGGTGGAATTAGGGTTTTGGCTCCGCCTCTGATCGTTTGGGGGTACGTGGGTATATATAGGAGGAAGAAGTACGTAGGTGGAGCAACAAGGGGCCCACGAGGGTGGAGGGCGCGCCTGGGGGGGTAGGCGCGCCCCCCTTCCTCGTGGCCTCCTATTACGTGGCTTGACGTAGGGTCCAAGTCTCCTGAGTTGTATTCGATGAGAAAATCATGTTCCCGAAGGTTTCATTCCGTTTGGACTCCGTTTGATATTCCTTTTCTTCGAAACCCTAAAACAGGCAAAAAACAACAATTCTGGGCTGGGCCTCCGGTTAATAGGTTAGTCCCAAAAATAATATAAAAGTGGATAATAAAGCCCAATAATGTCCAAAACAGTAGATAATATAGCATGGAGCAATCAAAAATTATAGATACGTTGGAGACGTATCAAGCATCCCCAAGCTTAATTCCTGCTCGTCCTCGAGTAGGTAAATGATAAAGACAGAATTTTTGATGTGGAGTGCTACTTGGCATAATTTTAATGTAATTCTTATTAATTGTGGTATGAATATTCAGATCCGAAAGATTCAAGACAAAAGTTCATACTGACATAAAAATGATAATACTTCAAGCATACTAACTAAGCAATTATGTCTTCTCAAAATAACATGGCCAAAGAAAGTTCATCCCTACAAAATCACATGGTTTAGTCATGTTTCATTTTTGTCACACAAGAATGCTATCATTATGCACAACCCTGATGACAAGCCAAGCAATTGTTTCATACTTTAGTAATCTCAAACCTATAAACTTTCACACAATATATGAGCGCGAGCCATGGACATAGCACTATAGGTGGAATAGAATATAATGAGGGGGTTACGTGGAGAAGACAAAAAAGGAGAAAGTCTCACATCAACGAGGCTAATCAATGGGCTATGGAGATGCCCACCGATTGATGTTAATGCAAGGAGTAGGGATTGCCATGCAACGGGTGCACTAGAGCTATAAATGTATGAAAGCTTAACAAAAGAAACTAGTGGGTGTGCATCCAACTTGCTTGCTCACGAAGACCTAGGTCACTTGAGGAGGCCCATTGTTGGAATATACAAGCCAAGTTCTATAATGAAAGATTCCCACTAGTATATGAAAGTGATAACATGAGAGACTCTCTACTATGAAGATCATGGTGCTACTTTGAAGCACAAGTGTGGCAATGGATAGTAACATTGTCCCTTCTCTCTTTTTCTCTCATTTTCCTTTTTTTCTTTTTTTCTTTGGGCCTTTCCCTTTTTTATGGCCTTTCTCTTTTTTTTGGCCCTTCTCTTTTTTTCCTCACTTGGGACAATGCTCTAGAAAATGATGATCATCACACTTCTATTTATTTACAACTCAATGATTACAACTCGATGCTAGAACAAAGATGACTCTATATGAATGCCTCCGGTGGTGTACCGGGATATGCAATGGACCAAGAGTGACATGTATGAAAGAATTATGAACGGTGGCTTTGCCACAAATACTATGTCAACTACATGACCATGCTAAGCAATACGACAATGATGAATGTGTCATGATGAACGGAATGATGGAAAGTTGCATGGCAATATATCTCGGAATGGCTATGGAAATGCCATAATAGGTAGGTATGGTGGCTATTTTGAGGAAGATATAAGGAGGTTTATGTGTGAAAGAGTGTATCATATCACGGGGTTTGGATGCACCGGCGAAGTTTGCGCCAACTCTCAATGTGAGAAAGGGCAATGCACGATACCGAAGAGGCTAGCAAGGATGGAAGGGTGAGAGTGCGTATAATCCATGGACTCAACATTAGTCATAAATAACTCACATAATTATTGCAAAAATCTACAAGTCATCAAAAACCTCGGTACTACGCGCATGCTCCTAGGGGGATAGATTGGTAGGAAAATACCATCGCTCGTCCCCGGCCGCCACTCATAAGGAAGACAATCAAATAACACCTCATGTTTCAAATTTGTTGCATAACGTTTACCATACGTGCATGTTACGGGACTTGCAAACCTCAACACAAGTATTTATCAATTTCACAACTACTCAACTAGCACGACTTTGATATTATTACCTCCATGTCTCAAAACAATCATCAAGCATCAAACTTCTCTTGGTATTCAACACACTCATAAGAAAGTTTTATTATTAATCTGGCATACCAAGCATATTAGGATTTTAAGAAAATTACCATGATATTAAGACTCTCAAAATAATATAAGTGAATCATGAGAGATCAATAGTTTCTATAAAACAAATCCACCACCGTGCTCTAAAAGATATAAGTGAAGCACTAGAGAAAAATTATATAACTCAAAAGATATAAGCGAAGCACATAGAGTATTCTAACAAATTCCAAATCATGTAAGGCTCTATCAAAAGGTGTGTACAGCAAGGATGATTGTGGTAAACTAACAAACAAAGACTCAAATGATACAAGACGCTCCAAGCAAAACACATATCATGTGGCGAATAAAAATATAGCTCCAAGTAAAGTTACCGATAGAAGTAGACGAAAGAGGGGATGCCTTCCGGGGCATCCCCAAGCTTTGGCTTTTAGGTGTCCTTAGATTATCTTGGGGGTGCCATGGTCATCCCCAAGCTTAGGCTCTTGCCACTCCTTGTTCCATAATCCATCAAATCTTTACCCAAAACTTGAAAACTTCACAACACAAAACTTAAAGTAGAAAATCTCGTGAGCTCCGTTAGCGAAAGAAAACAAAAGACCACTTCAAGGTACTGTAATGAACTCATTATTTATTTATATGGGTGTTATGCCTACTGTTTTCCAACTTATATATGGTTTATAAACTATTTTACTAGCCATAGATTCATCAAAATAAGCAAACAACACACGAAGAACAGAATCTGTCAAAAACAGAACAGTCTTTAGTAATCTGTAGCTAGCGCAAGATCTGGAACACCAAAAATTCTAAAATAAATTGCTGGACGTGAGGAATTTATATATTAATCATATTCAAAAATAATTAACTAAATATCACTTTCCAAATAAAAATTACAGCAGTTCTCGTGAGCGCTAAAGTTTCTGTTTTTTACAGCAAGTTCAACAAGACTTTCCCCAAGTCTTCCCAACGGTTATACTTGGCACAAACACTAATTAAACACAAAAAACACAACCAAAACAGAGGCTGGATAATTTATTTATTAATAAACAGGAGCAAAAAGAAGGAATAAAAATAAAATTGGGTTGCCTCCCAACAAGCGCTATCGTTTAGCGCCCCTAGCTAGGCATAACAAGCAAGAATAGATCTAGGTATTGCCATCTTTGGTAGGCAATCCATAAGTGGATATCATAATAGAGTCATAAGGTAATTTAATTTTCTTTCTAGGAAAGTGTTCCATGCCTTTCCTTAATGGAAATTGGAATCTAATATTTCCTTCCTTCATATCAATAATTGCACCAATCGTTCCAAGGAAAGGTCTACCAAGAATAATAGGACATGAAGGATTGCAATCTATGTCAAGAACGATAAAATCTACGGGCACATAATTCATCTTTGCAACAATAAGAACATCATTAATTCTTCCCATAGGTTTCTTAATAGTGGAATCTGCAAGGTGCAAGTTTAGAGAGCAATCATCAAAATCACGGAAACCGAACAAATCACACAAAGTCTTTCGAATCGTGGAAACACTAGCACCCAAATCACATAAAGCATAGCATTCATGATCTTTAATTTTAATTTTAATAGTTGGTTCCCACTCATCATAAAGTTTTCTAGGGATAGAAACTTCCAATTCAAGTTTTTCTTCATAAGATTGCATCAAGGCATCAACGATATGTTTAGTAAATGCTTTATTTTGACTATAAGCGTGAGGAGAATTTAGCATGGATTGCAACAAGGAAATACAATCAATCAAAGAGCAATTTTCATAGTTAAATTCCTTGAAATCCATAATAGTGGGTTTAGCAACATCTACGGTTTTAATTTCTTCAATCCCACTTTTATCAAATTTAGCATCAAGATCAAAAGATTCAGAATTCTTGGAACGCCTTCTAGGTAAAGGTGGATCATATTCAGTCCCATCATTATCAAGATTCATATTGCAAAACAAAGATTTAATAGGGGACACATCAATAACTTTTAGATCTTCATCATTATTTTCATAGGAACTAGAAGAACACGCTTTTATAAAGGCATCTTTCTTAGCACGCATCCTAGCGGTTCTTTCTTTGCACTCATCAATGGAAATTCTCATGGCTTTGAGAGACTCATTGATATCATGCTTAGGTGTAATAGATCTAAGTTTCAAAGAATCAACATCAAGAGCAATTCTATCAACGTTCCTAGCCAAATCATCAATCTTAAGCAATTTTTCTTCAATCATAGCATTAAAATTCTTTTGCGAAATAATAAATTCTTTAATATTAGATTCAAAATCAGAGGGCATCTTATTATAATTTCCATAAGAATTGTTGTAGGAATTAACATAATTATTAGAGGGATTACTAGGATAAGGCCTAGGGCTGAAATTTCCTCTATACGCGTTATTACCAAAATTGTTCCTACCAACAAAATTCACATCCATAGATTCATTATTATTCTCAATCAAAGTAGACAAGGGCATATCATTAGGATCAGAGGAAACACTCTTATTAGCAAATAATTTCATAAGTTCATCCATCTTTCCACTCAAAACATTAATTTCTTCTATCGCATGCACCTTTTTATTAGTAGATCTTCTAGTATGCCAATGAGAATAATTAACCATAATATTATCTAGGAGTTTAGTAGCTTCTCCTAAAGTGATTTACATAAAAGTGCCTCCCATGGCCAAATCTAAAAGATTTCTAGAAGCAAAATTCAATCCGGCATAAAAAATTTGTATAATCATCCATAAATTTAAACCATGAGTAGGGCAATTACGTATAATTAATTTCATTCTCTCCCAAGCTTGTGCAACATGTTCATGATCAAGTTGCTTAAAGTTCATAATATCGTTTCTAGGAGAGATGATCTTAGCAGGAGGAAAATACTTAGAGATAAAAGCATCTTTGCACTTGTTCCATGAATCAATACTATTTTTAGGCAAAGACGAAAACCAAGCTTTAGCACGATCTCTAAGCGAAAAAGGAAATAGCTTCAATTTAACAACATCATTATCCACATCTTTCTTCTTTTGCATGTCACACAAATCAACGAAGCTATTTAGATGGGTAGCGGCATATTCACTAGGAAGGTCGTAGAACGGATCTTTCATAACAAGATTCAGCAAAGCAGCATTAATTTCACAAGATTCAACATCGGTAAGAGGAGCAATCGGAGTGCTAATAAAATCGTTGTTGTTGGTATTGGTGAAGTCACACAATTTAGTATTATCTTGAGCCATCATGACAAACAAGCAAACTAACACACAAGCAAACAAAAAGCAAGCGAGCAAAAAGAGGCAAATAGAGGGAGGATAGAGAGAGAGGGTAAATAAAACGGCAAGGGTGAAGTGGGGGAGAGGAAAACGAGAGGTAAATGGCAAATAATGTAATGCGGGAGATAAGGGTATGTGATGGGTACTTGGTATGTTGACTTTTGCGTAGACCTCCCCAGCAACGGCGCCAGAAATCCTTCTTGCTACCTCTTTTAGCATTGTGTTGGTTTTCCCCGAAGAGGAAGGGATGATGCAGCAAAGTAGCGTAAGTATTTCCCTCGGTTTTTGAGAACCAAGGTATCAATCCAGTAGGAGGCTACGCGCGAGTCCCTCGCACCTGCACAAAACAATTAAATCCTCGCAACCAACGCAAATAGGGGTTGTCAATCCCTATAGGGCCACTTACGAGAGTGAGATCTGATAGATATGATAAGATAATATTTTTGGTATTTTTATGATAAAGATACAAAGTAAAATAAAGGCAAAGTAAATGGCAAAGTAAATAACTAAGTAGTAGGAGATTGATATGATAAAGATAGACCCGGGGGCCATAGGTTTCACTAGTGGCTTCTCTCGAGAGCATAAGTATTCTACGGTGGGTGAACAAATCACTGTTGAGCAATTGACATAATTGAGCATAGTTATGAGAATATCTAGGTATGATCATGTATATAGGCATCACGTTCGAGACAAGTAGACCGACTCCTGCCTGCATCTACTACTATTACTCCACTCATCGACCGCTATCCAGCATGCATCTAGAGTATTAAGTTAAAAACAGAGTAACGCCTTAAGCAAGATGACATGATGTAGAGGGATAGACTCATGCAATATGAAGAAAACCCCATCTTGTTATCCTCGATGGCAACAATACAATACGTGCCTTGCTGCCCTTACTGTCACCGGGAAAGGAAACCGCAAGATTGAACCCAAAGCTAAGCACTTCTCCCGTTGCAAGAAAGATCAATCTAGTAGGCCAAACCAAACTGATAATTCGAAGAGACTTGCAAAGATAACCAATCATACATAAAAGAATTCAGAGAAGATTCAAATATTATTCATAGATAGACTTGATCATAAACCCACAATTCATCGGTCTCAACAAACACACCGCAAAAAGAAGATTACATCGAATAGATCTCCACAAGAGAGGGGGAGAACATTGTATTGAGATCCAAAAAGAGAGAAGAAGCCATCTAGCTACTAACTATGGACCCGTAGGTCTGAGGTAAACTACTCACACTTCATCGGAAGGGCTATGGTGTTGATGTAGAAGCCCTCCATGATCGATGCCCCCTCCGGCAGAGCTCCGGAACAGGCCCCAAGATGGGATCTCGTGGATACAGAAAGTTACGACGGTGGAATTAGGGTTTTGGCTCCGCCTCTAATCGTTTGGGGGTACGTGGGTATATATAGGATGAAGAAGTACATCGGTGGAGAAACAGGGGGCCCACGATGGTGGAGGGTGCGCCTGGGGGGGTAGGCGCGCCCCCTACCTCGTGGCCTCCTGCTACGTGGCTTGACGTAGGGTCCAAGTCTCCTGAGTTGTATTCTATGATAAAATCACGTTCCCGAAGGTTTCATTCCGTTTGGACTCCGTTTGATATTCCTTTTCTTAGAAACCCTAAAACAGGCAAAAAAACAGCAATTCTGGGCTGGGCCTTCGGTTAATAGGTTAGTCCCAAAAATAATATAGAAGTGGATAATAAAGCCCAATAACGTCCAAAACAGTAGATAATATAGCATGGAGCAATCAAAAATTATACATACGTTAGAGACGTATCAGGCCGAAAGACGTCATGGGCCATACATGGGCCGGAAGTTAAAACGAGCTGAAATTATATTGGACGGCCCAGATGACGCTACTGGGCCTAATTCGGATAGGCTGTAAAAGGGCCCTGGGTTAACGGGCTGTAAATGGGCTATATGCGAACATGCCGTTAACAGGCTTGCCGTGGGCCGGCCCACCACCTTTTGACCAAGTCAAACGGGTCGGCCTTTTCACAGGAATGGGCCTCTGTTGGGCCGTGCCACGTGTCGGCGTATCATAGGCGCTTTGGGTCCAATGAGTGGATGACATCTGTCCCAACGGTGAGCCGACACGTGTTTCCTCCAGCCAATGATGATTTTACACGTGGAAAATCCCTATTGGTCGGGGCTGTTAACGGGTTATCGGATCCAAAATCGGACCCGATAGCTTAACGGCATTCCGTTACGGTGGATGCCACGTGTCGGTCACCCTTGACGAAAGCACTTCTATGACGCGCGATTTATCGTCATGGAAGTGGACACTTCCGTGATGATAATTTTGGTAGTGTCATGGAACACTTCTACGACAGCACATGTATGACTATCTTGATTCTATCATAAAATTGTCATGGATGTATATGCATGACAGAAAACATGACCTACTGTGACAAACACGTATCATCACGGAAGTGTATTTTTTTGTAGTGCATAGTGCTAAGCTAACAGATGGGTCAAGTCAATCACATCATTCTCTAATGATGTGATCTCGTTCATCAAATGACAACTCATGTCTATGGCTAGGAAACTTAACCATCTTTGATTAACGAGCTAGTCAAGTAGAGGCATACTAGTGACACTCTGTTTGTCTATGTATTCACACATATACTAAGTTTCCTGTTAATACAATTCTAGCATGAATAATTACATTTATCATGATATAAGGAAATATAATTAACAACTTTATTATTGCCTCTAGGGAATATTTCCTTCAGTCTCCCACTTGCACTAGAGTCAATAAGCTAGATTACATTGTAATTATTCTAACACCCATGGAGTCTTGGTGCTGATCATGTTTTGCTCATGAGAGAGGTAACGGGTCTGCAACATTCAGATCCGTATGTATCTTGCAAATCTCTATGTCTCCCTCCTTGACTTGATCGCAGATGGAATTGAAGCGTCTCTTGATGTGATTGGTACTCTTGTGAAATCTGGATTCCTTTGCCAAGGCAATTGCACCAGTATTGTCACAAAAGATTTTCATTGGACCCAATGCACTATGTATGACACCTAGATTGGATATGAACTCCTTCATCCAGACTCCTTCATTTGCTGCTTCCGAATCAGCTATGTATTCCGCTTCACACATAGATCCCGCCATGACGCTTTGCTTAGAATTGCACCAATTGACAGCTCCACCATTCAATAAAAATACGTATCCGGTTTGTGACTTAGAGTCATCCAGATCAGTGTCAAAGCTTGCATCGACGTAACCGTTTACGGCGAGCTCTTTGTCACCTCCATAAACGAGAAACATATCCTTAGTCCTTTTCAGGTATTTCAGGATATTTTTGACCGTTGTCCAGTGATCCACTCCTGGATTACTTTGGTACCTCTCTTCTAAACTAATAACAAGGCACACATCAGGTCTGGTACACAACATTGCATATATGATAGAACCTATGGCTGAAGCATAGGGAATGACTTTCATTTTCTCTCTATCTTCTGTAGTGGTCGGGCATTGAGTCTGACTCAACTTCACACCTTGTAACATAGGCAAGAACCCTTTCTTTGCTTGATCCATTTTGAACTTCTTCAAAACTTTATCAAGGTATGTGCTTTGTGAAAGTCCAATTAAGCGTCTTGATCTATCTCTATAGATCTTGATGCCCAATATATAAGTAGCTTCACCAAGGTCTTTCATTGAAAAATTCTTATTCAAGTATCCTTTTATGCTATTCAGAAATTCAGTATCATTTCCAATCAAGAATATGTCATCTACCTATAATATCATAAATGCTACAGAGCTCCCACTCACTTTCTTGTAAATACAGGCTTCTCCAAAAGTCTGTATAAAACCATATGCTTTGATCACACTATCAAAGCGTATATTCCAACTCCGATAGGCTTGCATCAGTCCATAAATGGATCGCTAGAGCTTGCACACTTTGTTAGCACCTTTTGGATCAACAAAACCTTCTGGTTGCATCATATACAACTCTTCTTTAAGATATCCATTAAGGAATGCAGTTTTGACATCCATTTGCCAAATTTCATAGTCATAAAATGTGGCAATTGCTAACATGGTTCGGACGGACTTAAGCATCGCTACGGGTGAGAAGGTCTCATCGTAGTCAACTCCTTGAACTTGTCGAAAACCTTTTGCAACAAGTCGAGCTTTGTAGACAGTAACATTACCGTCAGCGTCAGTCTTCTTCTTGAAAATCCATTTATTCTCTATGGCTTGCCAATCATCGGGAAAGTCAACCAAAGTCCACATTTTGTTCTCATACATGGATCCCATCTCAGATTTCATGGCCTCAAGCCATTTTGCCGAATTTGGGCTCATCATCGCTTCCTCATAGTTCGTAGGTTCGTCATGGTCAAGTAACATGACTTCCAGAACAGGATTACCATACCACTCTGGTGCGGATCTTACTCTAGTTGACCTACGAGGTTCGGTAGTAACTTGATCAGAAGTTTCATGATCATCATCATTAGCTTCCTCACTAATTGGTGTAGGAATCACTGGAACTGATTTCTGTGACGAACTACTTTCCAATAAGGGAGCAGGTACAATTACCTCATCAAGTTCTACTTTCCTCCCACTCACTTCTTTCGAGAGGAACTCCTTCTCTAGAAATGATCCATTCTTAGCAACGGATATCTTGCCTTCGGATCTGTGATAGAAGGTGTACCCAATAGTCTCCTTTGGGTATCCTATGAATATACTTTTCTCCGATTTGGGTTCGAGCTTATCAGGTTGAAGCTTTTTCACATAAGCATTGCATCCCCAAACTTTAAGAAATGACAACTTGGATTTCTTGCCAAACCACAGTTCATAAGGTGTCGTCTCAACGGATATCGATGGTGCCCTATTTAATGTGAATGCAGTTGTCTCTAAAGCATAACCCCAAAATGATAGTGGTAAATCAGTAAGAGACATCGTAGATCGCACCATATCTAATAAAGTGCGGTTACGATATTCGGACACACCATTACGCTGTGGTGTTCCAAGTGGCGTGAGTTGTGAAACTATTTCGCATTGTTTCAAATGAAGACCAAACTCGTAACTCAAATATTCTCCTCCATGGTTAGATCGTAGAAACTTTATTTTCTTGTTACGATGATTTTCACCTTCACTCTGAAATTCTTTGAACTTTTCAAATGTTTCAGACTTATGTTTCATCAAGTAGATATACCCATATATGCTTAAATCATCCGTGAAGGTCAGAAAATAACAATACCGACCACGAGCATCAACACATCGGACCGCATACATCAATATGTATTATTTCCAATAAGTCTGTTGCTCGTTCCATTGTTCTGGAGAACGGAGTCTTAGTCATCTTGCCCATGAGGCATGGTTCGCAAGCATCAAGTGATTCATAATCAAGTAATTCCAAAAGCCCATCGGCATGGAGTTTCTTCATGCACTTTACACCAATATGACCTAAACGGTAGTGCCACAAATAAGTTGCATATCATTATTAAACTTATATATTTTGGCTTCAACACTATGAATATGTGTATCACTACTATCAAGATTTAGTAAAAATAGACCACTCATCAAGGGTGCATGAGCATAAAAGATATTACTCATATAAATAGAACAACCATTATTCTCTGATTTAAATGAATAACCGTCTCGCATCAAACAAGATCCAGATATAATGTTCATGCTTAACGCTGGCACAAAATAACAATTATTCAGGTCTAAAACCAATCCCGAAGGTAGATGTAGAGGTAGCGTGCCGACGGCGATCATGTCGACTTTGGAACCATTTCCCACGCGCATCGTCACCTCGTCCTCAGCCAATCTTCGCTTAATCCGTAGCCCCTGTTTTGAGTTGCAAATATTAGCAACAGAACCAGTATCAAATACCCAGGCGCTACTGCGAGCATTAGTAAGGTACACATCAATAACATGTATATCAAATATACCTTTCACTTTGCCATCCTTCTTATCCGCCAAATACTTGGGGCAGTTCCTCTTCCAGTGACCAGTCCCTTTGCAGTAAGGCACTCAGTCTCAGGCTTAGGTCCAGAATTGGGCTTCTTCACTTGAGAAGCAACTTGCTTACCGTTCTTCTTGAAGTTCCCCTTCTTCCCTTTGCCCTTCTTCTTGAAACTGGTGGTCTTGTTGACCATCAAAACTTGATGCTCCTTCTTGATTTCTACCTCCGCAGCTTTTAGCATCGCGAAGAGCTCGGTAATTGTCTTATCCATCCCTTGCATATTATAGTTCATCATGAAGCTTTTGTAGCTTGGTGGCAGTGATTGAAGAACTCTGTCAATGACACTATCAACCGGAAGATTAACTCCCAGCTGAGACAAGTGATTGTTGTATCTAGACATTCTAAGTATGTGTTCACTGACAAAACTATTCTCCTCCATTTTTGTAGCGACCCGACCTCAAATGGTCAAGTCTCTGTGCTTCAGTGTCATTGTGACGCCCGGATAATTAAGCTACAGTGAACCTCTGCTATTGATGCCATGTCACCTCGATTATAGTTGCTAATCTCGAGTTAGTTCGAAACCGATTCAAATTCAAAATTTTAATTAAAGACAAACAACAAAAGTTTTCAAACATTAAAACTAAAATGTTCTAAATGTGACGAATAGTTCATGAGTAATAATGGTGGAGAAACCAACATTTCTTATAATATTTAATTTCACTAAAATAACCAAAGCTTAGGGCAAAACAATTACTTTAATGCCTTTTATAAAGTTATAGTAATATAACTAAATTAATAGTGTGCCAAAATAATTATGGCAGAGGCCTAATTAGTAATACTAATTTAGGTGCTAACTTGGTATTTTATAAAAAGAAAATAATAGAAACTTTAAATGAAAACAGTAAAGAAATAAAAGAGAAATAATAAAAGAAAACAGAAAACAAAAAAAAGGAAAGAACTCCCCCCACTAGGCTACGGCCCCGCAAGCCACCGCGCCCCCTTTGGGGCCTCGACCCACTAGGCCCAGCCGGCCCACTTCCTCCCCTTATCCCCCACCCCGCAAACCCTAACCCACTCCATGATCCCCACTCGCCCC
>NC_041392.1:261260280-261273224 GCF_002162155.2 Triticum dicoccoides
GTGCGCCCCCTCGCTCCCCCCGATCTGGATCGGGGGAAACGGCGCCCCGACACCGCCGCCTCATCCCTACACCCGTCGCCGGCCGGCGCCGCCCGTCTCCGCCGGCGCCTCCTCGTCGCCTCCCCACACCGTCTCCTCAACCCTCCACCCCCGATCCAGATCGGATCGGGCTCGCACGCGCGTTGCCGCCTGGACCGCGCCGGCGACTGGAGCTTCCTCGCCGGCCTGCTTCGCCCTCCCCCATCGGACTGCCTCCCGCTCCGCCGTGTCGTCCCCGTCGGCCTCCCCGAACCTCACCGCGCCCATTTTCCTAGACCCTACACTCCCGGTGAGGCCCTCGGCCTCCTCTCTCTGCCCGTCCCGCTCCGACTCACGTTGTGCGCGCTCATCACGCTCGCTCGCGCCGACCCGGGACCGAGTTCGCGCGCGCCTCACCCGCACTCTGCCATGCCCCGCACGCGCACACGCGCGTCGCGCTCCGGCCGTCCGCTGGCCACGCCCGTAGTCGTCGTCTCCGCTTCTCCTGGGAGTGCTTGGCCCTGCCTCCTTGGCCGCACCCCGCGGGCGCTCGCGCCGCACACCCTCCTTTCCCCGTACGCCCCGCGCCCGAGCTCCGGATGGGCTCGCGTCTGCCGCGCCCGTCGCCGTGAGCCCCGCCTCTCGCCCGCGCCGGCCTGGTGACCTGCCAGGTCCGCCGCCCACGCCCGCATGCCCCTGGGCGTGCGCCCGAATGGGGCGCGCCCGTTACCCGTCGCCCGCGCCCTGTATGGCCTCTGTGCCACTGAACGGGGGGGGCCCACGCCCCCCAGAACGTTTGCAAAAAGAAAAACAAACAAAACAAACAAAAAATATAATAAAATAAATAAATAATAATTCAATTAATTAATTAATTAATGGATTCATTAAGTTAATTAAACCTGTGTAGTTAACTTGTTAGTTTAATTAAACAGTAATTAGATTAGTTAAACACTAATTAGGCTAAACAGTCAATGACCAGTGGGACCCACACGTCAGCGACCCAGTCAACACCTCTGTTGACTGCTGATGTCATGCTGACGTCAGCATTTACTATTCTGGATAATGTTGGATTAAATAATTAATTAAATTCCAGAAATTAATAAAATCTTTAGAAAATTATATCTTTTAATCAGTAACTCAGATTAAAATATTTTCAACATGAAAGTTGCTCGGAACGACGAGACGAATCCGGATACGCAGTCCGTTCATCCGCCACGCACCCCTAACATATCAAACTCGCAAATTTCCCCCTCCGGCTCCTCTGCCCAAAAACCCGAAACACCGGGGATATTTTCCTGGATGTTTCCCCCTTCACCGGTATCGCCCATCCCTACGTTAGGTCACCCCTAGCACAATGTATTGCCGCGTCTTGCTTTGTGTTACATTTGATTGCTCCGTTATTTATTGTGTTCCCCCTCCGTTACTCCTTTCCAGTAGACTCCGAGACCGATGCTGATGCCCCTATGGTCGACTATGTCACCGACGACCCCTCTCTCTTGCCAGAGCAACCAGGCAAGCCCCCCCTTTGATCACCAGATATTGCCTACTCTTCTCTATACTGCTTGCATTAGAGTAGTGTAGTATGTTACTGCTTTCAGTTAATCCTATACTGCTGCATAGCCTGTCCTTGCTACTACTGTTGTTACCTTTACCTGCTATCCTACTGCTTAGTATAGGATGCTAGAGTTCCATCAGTGGCCCTACACTCTTGTCCGTCTGCCATGCTATAATACTGGGCTGTGATCACTTCGGGAGGTGATCACGGGTATATACTATATACTTCACACTATTACATTACCTGTGGTACTGTTCAGAGATGGGGGCTGAAAGGACAGGTGGCTCCATCCCGGTAGAGGTGGGCCTGGGTTCCCGACGGTCCCCGACTGTTACTTTGTGGCGGAGCGACAGGGCAGGTTGAGACCACCTAGGAGAGAGGTGGGCCTGGCCCTGTTCGGCGTTCGCGGATATTTAACACGCTTAACGAGATCTTGGTATTTGATCTGAGTTGGCTACGAGCCTATACGCACTAACCATCTATGTGGGAGTAGTTATGGGTATCCCGGCGTCGTGGTATCAGCCGAAGCACTTCAGACGTCAGCGACGGAGCGGCGCGCGCCGGATTGGAACGTAAGCCTGCTCTTGTATTAAGGGGGATAGTTCTGCTTCCGGCCGCCCTCGCAACGTGCAGGTGTGCTATGGGCGATGGGCCCAGACCCCTGTGCGCTTAGGTTTAGACCGGCGTGCTGGCCTCTTGTTTTGCCTAGGTGGGGCTGCGACGTGTTGATCTTCCAAGGCCGGGCATGACCCAGGAAAGTGTGTCCGGCCAAATGGGATCAAGCGTGTTGGGTAAGTTGGTGCACCCCTGCAGGGAAGTTAATCTATTCGAATAGCCGTGATCTTCGGTAATAGGACGACTTGGAGTTGTACCTTGACCTTATGACAACTAGAACCGGATACTTAATAAAACACACCCTTCCAAGTGCCAGATACCACCGGTGGTCGCTCTCTCTCAGGGTTACGAGGAGGGGATCGCCGGGTAGGATTATGCTACTTGGAGATGCTACTTGGAGATGCTACTTGGAGGACTTCAATATACTCTCTTCTACTTGTTGCAAGTCGAAGGCTGCCGGAAGCGTAGTCTTCGATAGGACTAGCTATCCCCCTCTTATTCTGGCATTCTGCAGTTCAGTCCACCGATATGGCCTCCTTACACATATACCCATGCATATGTAGTGTAGTTCCTTGCTTGCGAGTACTTTGGATGAGTACTCACGGTTGCTTTCTCCCCACTTTTTTCCCCTTTCCTTTCTTTCTGGTTGTCGCAACCAGATGCTGGAGTCTAGGAGCCAGACGCCACCGTAGACGACGACCCCTACTACACCGGAGGTGCCTACTACTACTTGCAGCCCGCTGACGACGACCAGGAGTAGTTAGGAGGATCCCAGGCAGGAGGCCTGCGCCTCTTTCGATCTGTATCCCAGTTTGTGCTAGCCTTCCTAAGGCAAACTTGTTTAACTTATGTCTGTACTCAGATATTGTTGCTTCCGCTGACTCGTCTATGATCGAGCACTTGTATTCGAGCCCTCGAGGCCCCTGGCTTGTATTATGATGCTTGTATGACTTATTTATGTTTTAGAGTTGTGTTGTGATATCTTCCCGTGAGTCCCTGATCTTGATCGTACACATTTTCGTGCATGATTAGTGTACGATTGAATCGGGGGCGTCACAGTCATCCATGGATCGGTAATGCTGACACACACAGTACTCGAAGGATTTAT
Source organism: Triticum dicoccoides (assembly GCF_002162155.2). NCBI lineage: Eukaryota > Viridiplantae > Streptophyta > Magnoliopsida > Poales > Poaceae > Triticum > Triticum dicoccoides. Next base: position 261,263,577 of record NC_041392.1, read on the forward strand.
AACAGCGTAGCAATCACACACTTATTACATCGAATGTCTCAAAAGAGAAATTATTACAATAAATATGGCTTAAGGCCATCCAATACGATAACAGCAGAAGGCTTGGAAGATAAAGTGAGTCCATCAACTCCAACGGCATAGCTGAGCGCACGGCAACGACCTAACGAACCTTACTCCTCGTCTGAAAAGTCTACAACATAATACATTGCAGCCCGAAAACGGGTCAGCACATGGGATATGCTGGCAATATAACACGGTAGAGCAAGAACAGAATAATACTATCACTATATGCATATTTGGCTGGTGGAAAGCTCTACGGTTAAAGTTTTGTGAAAAGCCATTTTTTTCCTACAACAAAGGAATAGATTTTATTTAACTATCATGGTAGTTGAAACATCATTGAGAAGGTTCCTCCAACTGAATCCTAATTAAAAGTAATTATCAACCCAACAATATTAATTTAGAGTGATGAGATACATATGATAATCCAAGTACTAGTACTCAAGATGTCCAAAACCGGGGACACGGCTAACCACGATTAGTTTGTACACTCTGCAGAGGTTTGCGCACTTTTTCTCACAACACTCGATCTCCTCCGTTGGTTTTCTCGCACTACATGGTGTGTTAGAAACGGATGACCGAGACACGGTCTTTCAGAAGCATTAACTCTCTACTCCGGATAGACTATACCACCTACAACCCACTACATCTGCTAGTCTACCTCTTCAAGAGCTTCACGCAACTTACTCAACTATGCTAGAGCCCATAATAGCTTGTGGCTGCACACAGAAGTTTCTAGCATGAAATATCTCAGTTCCCTTTGAGCTTGGGTGGCGGGCCTTAGGATTACCACACGGGTACTCCGGGATATCCTAGGACAACACTGGATTCTCCAGGTGCCCGACAAGTAATCCACCCAGATGTGTATTAAAGTTGCCACCTTAAGTTGAACCATTAATTAACAATATCACATCTGTCATGGATTCACTCACCCAAACCACGTCTACGAGCATAGCATGGCAATATAAGCAATATGTAGAAGTAACTCCCAAGGGTTTAATAATGACAGGGCAATAGGTTCTACCTCATCAACTACTTCCCAATCCCACATGTTATCAAGTTCTAACCATGAAATGTTTGAGGGTTGAAACTAATGCATAAAAAACTGGGTGATAAAGGGATATGATCAAAGTGTTACTTGCCTTGCTGATGATCCGCAAAACCTAGAGACTCGTAGTAGCACGCTTCGCACTCTGGGTGTTCTATCGCAAACAAACAATAGCATAGATAAGCAATCAAGCAAAGACGCATGGGTAAAGCATGAGTAAGAAGATCTAACCAGAAAGTTCAACTTAGGAACTCCGGTTTGCAAAAAGAATCAAATCAAACAGAGCAACGAAACTCAAACTGCGAAAGAAACAAGATCTGATTACTAATCTGGACTATAGTCAAATTTTACTGTGTCAAAATCTTGTTCAAGTTGGTTAAATAGGAAGATGGTTTCGAGACGAAGATCTAGGCGCTTGAATCGCCCGATTCCGATAAACGAGTGAAAAGATAAACTAAAACGAAAATCGGATCAGAAATCGCGATCGAGAATAATCATGGAAAATCCGAGAAAAGAAAAACTGACGAACAGGCTAACGAACGAACGTTCGCTGTCTGTGGCTAACGAGTGAACACCGTTCGTTAAAACAAACGTATGGACGAATGTCCGCTAAGTAACTAAACCAAGAAAACCGGTGAACCAGTCTATTCTAAAAAAATGAAACCTAGGGTTTTCTAAAAAACCGAATCGGTTTTAAAATAAAACCGAACGGCGGCGACGGTGGCATATGCCTCCGGCGAGGCGGGGCGGCTCCGACGAGGTTCGGCTGTGGCGGCGGGGCTCCGAGGCGGCGACGAGGCGGCGAGGCGCGGCGGCGGCTTGCGGGCGGCAGCTTGGGGTCCCGAGGGGCCCCAGGCTCAGCTTATAAGGGGGGTGAAGGTGGCTTGGGCGAGGGGGCACGGTGGCGGCGAGGCGTGTCCGGCTCGGACTCGCCCGGCGATGTCGGTGGCGGCGCGGAGTTGGGCCGGCCGGCTCGGCTGGGCTTCAGCCCAGTCGGGCGCTGAAGTTTTTTTTAAACAGATTCCGCCAAAAATAAATCCTAGAAAAATAAATAAAAATCTAAAAATGTCAAAACAAATTTTCACCGTATAAATAAAATATTTAGAACAAGATGAACATTTTCTTGGCCCTAAAATGCAATTTTGAAAACGTGAATTTTTAATGCAAATAAAATTGCAATAAAATCTGAATAAAATCAAATATTTGATTTTAATATTTTTCCCCCAATATTTCATTTGTTTTGGAGAAGTCATATTATCTCCTCTCATATATTTTAACATGAAATATTTTTGGAGAGAAAAATAATTAAAACCAAAATCCTTGTTTCAATATTTGATAAAATTCAAATATGAAAACAATGAAATCCCCAACTCTCTCTCTCCGAGGGTCCTTGAGTTGCTTAGGATTTCAGGGATTGCGAAACCAATATGCAATAAAATATGATATGCATGAATGATCTACGTATAACATTCCAAATTGAAATTTTGGGATTTTATAAACCTACCCCCCTTTAAGATGAATCTCGCCCTCGAGATTCGGGTTGGCTAGAAAATAGGTGTGGGTGATCTTTGCGAAGATCATCCTCTCGTTCCCAGGTGGCTTCATCCTCGATATGGTGGCTCCACTGAACTTTGCAAAACTTAATAACCTTGTTACGGGTAACCTGACTGGCAGACTCGAGAATCCTGATTGGCTTCTCCTCATAGGTCAAATCATTGTCCAACTGAATCGCTTCCACCGGTACTGTATCTCTCAGAGGAATGTCGGCCATCTCTGCATGGCACTTCTTCAGCTGAGAAACGTGGAACACATCGTGAACTCCTGACAATCCTTCGGGTAATTTCAACTTATAAGCAACTTCTCCCATATGTTCCAAAACTCTGTATGGTCCCACAAAGCGTGGCACTAACTTTCCCTTAACTCCAAAGCGCTTAACTCCTCGGAATGGTGATACCCAAAGATACACTCTGTCTCCGATTTCATAGACTACCTCCTTGCATTTTGAATCTGCATAACTCTTCTGTCGGGACTGAGCTACCTTCAGTCTATCTCTAATCAATTTAACCTTCTCTTCTGATTCCTTAATCAAATCTGGTCCAAACAACTGACGGTCTCCAACTTCATCCCACAACAACGATGTCCTGCACCTCCTTCCGTACAAGGCTTCGAAAGGTGCCATCTTCAAACTGGCCTGGTAACTATTGTTGTGTGAGAACTCTGTGTAGGGCAAGTTGTCATCCCAACTAGATCCATAATCTAGTGCACAAGCTCTCAACATATCCTCCATTATATGGTTTACTCTCTCGGTCTATCCATTTGTTTGCGGGTGAAAACTTGTACTGAACTCCAGTCTGGTTCCCAAAGTTTCATGCAACTGATTCCAAAACTTTGAGGTAAACTGGGTTCCTCTATCTGATACAATGGTCCTTGGAACTCCATGCAAACATACGATCCTGGTCATGTATATCTTGGCCAACTTGGCACTTGTATAGGTGGTTTTCACTGGGATAAAGTGAGCTACTTTGGTCAAGCGATCAACTACTACCCATATAGAATCATATCGTGATTTGGTCCTGGGAAATCCGGTGATGAAATCCATGCCAAGCTTATCCCACTTCCATGCGGGTATCGGCATAGGTTGTAACAATCCGGATGGCTTTTGATGTTCTGCCTTCACTCTCTGACATACATCACATACGGCTACATACTCGGCAATATCCTTCTTCATACCAGTCCACCAGAAATGCTCCTTTAAATCCACATACATCTTGGTGTTTCCGGGGTGAATCGAGTATGGTGAGTCATGAGCCTCCTGAAGTATTAATTTCCTGATCTTTGTGTTATTGGGCACATAAACACGGTCCTCAAACCACAAGGTGTCGTGTTCATCCTCACGAAAACCTTTGGCCTTTCCTTTGCTCATTCTCTCTTTTATCTCGGCGATCTCTTTGTCATCCTTCCGAGCTTCTCGAATCTTTCCTAACAATGTACACTGAACTTCCATTGTTGCAACAAAACCTCTAGGGACAATCTCCAATCGAAGCTCCCTGTGATCCTTTGCCAACTCCTTTGGCAATCCTGCGCTTATGAGTGTGTTGGCATAACTCTTCCGGCTCAAAGCGTCTGCTACGACGTTGGCCTTGCCTGGATGATAGTGAAGCTTCATGTCATAATCCTTTATAAGCTCCAACCATCTCCTCTGCCTAAGGTTCAGCTCCTTCTATGTGAAAATGTACTTCAAACTCTTATGGTCAGTGTATACATCGCAATGGTTTCCACTAAGATAATGTCTCCAAGTCTTCAACGCATGCACTACGGCAGCCAACTCCAAGTCATGCGTGGCATAATTTAACTCATGCGGTTTCAGTTGTCGTGAGGCATACGAAATAGCTCTTCCATCCTGCATCAGTACTCCTCCAAGTCCTAAGCGAGAGGCATCGCAATACACTTGGAAATCCTTGCGTATATCCGGCAGAATCAGTACTGGGGCTGTAGCCAGACGTTTCTTTAACTCCTGCAAACTCGCTTCACATTCTTTCGCCCATTTCAATTTGGTATCCTTCTTCAATATCTCTATCATTGGCTTCGCAATCTTGGAAAAGTTCTCAATGAATCTCCGGTAGTATCCTGCGAGTCCAAGAAAACTGCGGATCTCGCTAACTGAAGTGGGTGCCAACCATTCAGTGACTGACTGAACCTTGGTGGGGTCTACCGCTATACCTTCTCCTGATATAACATGTCCAAGGAATCCAACTTCTTTCAACCAAAACTCACATTTGCTGAACTTGGCATACAACTGATGTTCCCTGAGTTTCTCGAGAACTAAACACAAATGCTCTTTGTGCTCCTCTTCATTCTTCGGGTATACCATTATATCATCAATGAACACCACAACAAACTTATCCAAATATTCCATGAACACCTTGTTCATCATGCTCATGAAATAGGCAGGGGCGTTAGTCAGTCCAAATGACATGACCGTATACTCATATAACACGTACCTTGTGGTAAATGTGGTTTTAGGTATATCCTTTTCCTGGATCTTCAGCTGGTGATATCCTGATCGCAAATCGATCTTTGAAAACACCTTAGCTCCTTGCAACTGGTCAAACAAATCATTGATCATCGACAGTGGGTATTTGTTCTTGACTGTCACCTCATTCAATGCACGATAATCAACAACCATCCTTAGAGACTTATCCTTCTTCTCAACCAAAAGCATTGGGGCTCCCCATGGTGATGAACTCCGTCGGATGTAACCTTTCTCCAATAACTCCTTGATCTGCTTCTTAATCTCCTCCAGATCATTTGCGGGCATCTGGTAGGGTCTCTTTGACATTGGCCCGGTACCTGGCAATAACTCTATCAAAAACTCGATGTCTCAATCCGCTGGCATGCCTGGTAACTCCTCTAGAAAAACATCTGGGTAATCCTTCACTACAGGCACTTCCTCCTAAACAACTCCCGTGAGGTTATTTACTTGGCTCCTCCTAGGCGCATGTCTAGATACATACTTGATCATTTTTTCCTCCGGGGTGGTGAGATAAATCGATTTACTAGCATAGTCAATGCTTCCTCCATACTTTGACATCCATTCCATGCCTAATGTCACATCCAATCCTTGTGACTCCAAAATTATTAGGTCTGACGGAAAAACATGGCTACCAATGGTTAGGGGTATCTGGTCGCACCATCGGCTGGCCATATACTCTGCTCCAGGTGAACTTACTAATAGAGGGGTCCTAAGGGTTTGGGTTGGTAGTTTAAACTTATCCACGAATCCCCTTGATATGTATGAATGTGATGCACCAGTATCAAAAAGAACAAGGGCGGTAAAAGACTTAACCAAAAACTTACCGATAACTGCGTCTGGCTACCCTTCAACCTCCTCCACGTTAACGTGGTTCACTTGTCCTTTGTTGAATGGATTAGGCTTCTTCCCAGCGCTCCCATTACCGTTTCCATTCTTCGCTTCAGGGCACTCCGTGGCATAGTGTCCAGTCTTCCCGAACTTGAAGCAAGTAATGTGACTTAGGTCTCTCTTGGCGGGTGTGGCTGGATTGGAGCGGGTCTGATTGTTGCTTGTTCCGTTCCCAGTCCCATTCTTGGAACCATTGTGGTTATGCGAACTTCCTCCATTGTGGTTATGACCTCCATAGTTATGAACAAGTCCTCCCGAGTTAAGGGTTAGACGAGGCTTCTGCTGAGCTCCTGAGTTGTACCTTCCTTGTCCATACTTCCTTTTGCGGCTCTCAATTTGCTGCTGCTTCCCTTCAATCATAAGAGCCTTGTCTACCAACTCCTGGTAGTTGTTAAATGTTGCCACCATCAACTGCATGCTCATCTCATCGTTCAGCACTTCCATAAACTTCTCCTGCTTTGCGGCATCTGTGGCCACATCGTCAGGGGCATAACAAGACAGCTTACTAAATTCATCCACATACTACCCCACAGTACGGTTCCCTTGGCGCAAGTTGCGAAACTCACGCTTCTTCATGCTCATAGCTCCCGTTGAGACATGGGCGGTGCGGAATGCTTGTTGAAACTGATTCAATGTAACAGTGGCTATAGGATAGGTGACTGTGTAATTCTCCCACCATGAGGCTGCTGGTCCATCCAACTGATGTGCGGCAAAACGCACCTTCTCAGCATCTGTACAACCTGCAGTGGTTAACTCACTTCCAATCCTGCGGAGCCAATCATCTGCCACTATCGGCTCGGTGCTACTGGAAAACACCAGCGGCTGCAACCTCAGAAAGTGGGCTAAGTTGTCAACTGGTGGTGGTGGTGGTGGGTTGTTGTTGTTATTGCCTTGATTCTGAACTAACAACTGCATCAGTGTATTCTGCTGTTGGATCAACTGAGTGAGCTCCGGTGGGAAAGTAAATCCGGGGTCACGTCTCAGAGGCATCTGAGGGTTTAGAGGGAAGAGAATATAATAGAATGAGGTCTAGTGAGAAAAAACACTACCCATATGCACATGAGACAAACACAATAATATCACTCAATCAATCAAGCAAGGGCATACAATCGATCTAACTATTGTTACAAAAGTGCTTGGACTATACTATATACATGGTGGAATACTACTACTGATGTGGTGGTCTACTAGAAATATTGATCGGTCGAAGACTCCATGGTGTCTGCTCCAGCTTCATCTTCATAGTCATCATCGCTATTGTCGGGGTCCGAGTCGGTGTCGTCGATGATGATGTAGTCCTCAGAACGAATCTCCTTGGGTTCATCGTCTTCTCCTCCTGGCGCGGGGTCTCCCATGAATACTCCTAGCTTCCTTTCCAGATCATCATTCTTCTCCACTAGTACGACGATTTCCTCCTCATAATCTTCACGAGTAGCCTTGAGTTCTTTCTCCAGTTCCGGGATCCTTGTCATTGCCTTCTTCAGATCTATCATGCCTGCGCACATCTGGTTCTCCTAGCGACGAATGTGCTGGTTTAACTCCTGGATGAAAGCTGCGATTGATCTATCCTTCCTGGTGTTGATCATCTCCCATTGCTCATGTCGGCGCCCACAAATCTGATAGATAGTATCCTTAAGCTCCTTATGGTAAACTTCTCCAATGCTTCCCATAGTGATGTGAGCGGCCATACTCTTTCCTAGACTCCAGGTTGGTGCATCAAAGTAAAACTCTATGGGTTTGGTGACTGGCGCGAATGTCCTTCCTGGAACTTGAACTTGAATCATCCATCGCTCCTCTTCTGGTAAAGTGGCATTGTAAGTCCCGGTGAAGCTTGGTATTCCAATGTTTAGGTACTTAGTGACTTTCTTCAAGTGTCGTCCAAAAGGTGCTTCTTCATCCAGTTCTGCAAACTTGTTCCTTGCATCCGCCATCCTAAAGAGTAGAAAATGGAGAGGAGTCGAAAATGAGAAGAGAGTAGTGCTCTAGGGATTTAGCTTAGTGGTCGTGTCCTACACTCAGCGTGTGCTCTGATACCATCTTGTAGCGACCCGACCTCAAACGGTCAAGTTTCTGTGCTTCAGTGTCATCCCTGGATTGGTAATGCTGACACACACAGTACTCAAGGATTTATAACAGAGTAGCAATCACACACTTATTACATCGAATGTCTCAAAAGAAAACTTATTACAATAAATATGGCTTAAGGCCATCTAATACAATAACAGCGAAAGGCTTGGAAGATAAAGTGAGTCCATCAACTCCAACGGCATAGCTCAGCTGCACGGCAACGACCTAATGAACCTTACTCCTCATCTGAAAAGTCTGCAACATAATACGTTGCAGCCTGAAAATGGGTCAGCACATGGGATATGCTGGCAATATAACACGGTAGAGCAAGAACAGAATAATACTATCACTATATGCATATTTGGCTGGTGGAAAGCTCTACGGTTAAAGTTTTGCGAAAAGCCAATTTTTCCCTACAACAAAGGAATAGATTTTATTTAACTATCATGGTAGTTGAAACATCATTGAGAAGGTTCCTCCAAATCAATCCCAATTAAAAGTAATTATCAACCCAATAATATCAATTTAGAGTGATGAGATACATATGATAATCCAAGTACTAGATACTCAAGATGTCCATAACTGGGGACACGACTAACCATGATTAGTTTGTACACTCTGCAGAGGTTTGCGCACTTTTCCCCACAAGACTTGATCTCCTCCGTTGGATTTCTCGCACTACATGGTGTTTGAGAAACGGATGACCGAGACACAGTCTTTCAGAAGCATTAACTCTCTACTCTGGATAGACTATACCACCTACAACCCACTACATCTGCTAGTCTACCTCTTCAAGAGCTTCACGCAACTTACTCAACTATGCTAGAGCCCATAATAGCTTGTGGCTGCACACGGAAGTTTCTAGCATGAAATATCTCAGTTCCCTTTGAGCCTGGTGTAACACCCCGGATGTAACTTTCCCAATTTGTACTCCAACTCTTGTCGTTCCCAGCGTTAAGTTATATTTATTTCTCGGGTTCGGGTCTTTGTCTCCGTGTGTTGTTTTCGTTTTCGTGCATCTCATATCACGTCATCATGTGCATTGCATTTGCATACGTGTTCATCTCATGCATTCGAGCATTTTCCCCGTTGTCCGTTTTGCATTCCGGCGCTTCGTTCTCTTCCGGTGGCCATTTCTAGCTTTCTTTCGTGTGTGGGGATTAAACATTTCCGGATTGGACCGAGACTTGCCAAGCGGCCTTGATTTACTACCAGTAGACCGCCTGTCAAGTTTCGTATCATTTGGACTTCGTTTGATACTCCAACGGTTAACCGAGGGACCGGTGGACCAAAACCCACCAAACTCTGCTCCATGTCCCAGAGCGTTCGATCACGATCGTGTGGCCGAAAACCGCACCTCATTTGGACTCTCCTAGCTCCACTTATGCCTATATATACACCCCTCCATTTTCGGATCTCTCCCTCTCCCCAAAACCCTAGTTTAAAAAAAAAAGCAGATCTCCGCCGCCGCCGGACATGTCCGCACAGGCCGGACAACGTCCGGATCCACCCGCCGCCGCCACGTCAGCACCCGCGAGCCCCACTTCGCCGC
>NC_041392.1:261273449-261277919 GCF_002162155.2 Triticum dicoccoides
CGCCGTCTCGCCGCCACCGGTCGGCTCCGCCGCCCCCTCAACCGGTCGGCGCCGCTGCCCCCGTCCTCCGGCCTCCCTCGCACTCCGGCAAGCCGCCACCTCCTCCCCCGTCGTTGCCGGTGAACAGGAGCATGATTCCGGCGAACTCAGATCTGACCTCGGTTCGCGTGCCGAGGAACCCTAGATCTGGACGCGGTTGACTTTCCCCTCTCCCTTATAATTTTTATGCCTACTTTGACCGGCCGTAACTTTGCATATGTAGCTTCGATTTGGGCATATAATATATCGAAATGTTCGCCTCGACGAGTACATCATTTCATTCCATTGCATCATTTTTCATTTGAGTTCATCTTGATGCCCAAAATGCTGTTAGAAGGAGGCTTCGTGAGTTAATTGCCAGATCTGCTAGTTCATCTTAGACTTTTGTTATTTTTTCCATGATTATTGTGTGCATGCTATGCCTGTGAGTCCTTCATATGTTTTGTTAAGCATTTTGTCTTCTTTCCAGAGGTGCAACCCATGCATTTTTAGGATGTGTGTGGTGACTTGTGCAAGCTTGCAAAGTGAGGCACCCGGGAAATCTGTTTTCATAGACTTAGTCGTTTTCACTAAGTCTCGGATTATTTAGTTCATGATGCCATATGTTCAGCTTGTTTCCTAGTGATCCGTTCCTCTTTTGAGGATGATCAGTAAAGGAGTTTTGTTAATCATGTTATGCTCTATCCATCCATGTCTTTGTTTGCAATTTTGGATCACCCTAGCTTGAGTCAATCGAGCTCTACTTTTGCTTCGTGGTGAATCTGGGCAGATCGTCAACTCGTTTGCGATTTTGTCGATGTTATTGCAGTTGATCCGTACATGCTATGCCACTGTTCTTGCCATGTCTAGCTAGCATTTTGTGCTTTCTTAATGGATGTATGCCTGCCTTGCCATGAGTTGCACCGTGGTGAGTGCATCGAGCTCGTTTACATGCCTTCGTGAGTTATATTTCAGCATGTCTCAGTTTTCACTAAGTCTGAAAACTGATTGTGTTTTTGCTATGTTCGTGTGCCCGTTAGTATATTTTGTGATCCCTTTTGGCCTCAGGTCACTTTGGGACTTTTGTTAAGCTGGTTGAGTAGCTCCATGCCATGTTCTTACTTGTCTTAATCAGGTCATGTATCATGTTGTTTTGCTGCTCCGAAGAGGGCTTCGTGATCTGAAATTTCAGACAAGTGTTAATTTCACTAAGTCTGGAATCTGTTTTGCATTTGCGTTTTTGCCATGCTTGTTTGAACCTCATAATGGATGAATTGGCCGTGGCTTAGTGCTAGTTTTTTGTTAAGCATCTTGTGTGCATCCCTGCCATGTATTTTGTTGTCATGTTTGGTGGTTGTAGCATGTTCATCTCATTGCATTTAGATGCCTACTTGTTGTAAATCGCAGACCGGTGCCATTCTTAAAACGCTTGCCATTTCCAAACCGTAACTCCGATTCCGGTGATCTTTATATCGTTTTCAAGCGATTTCATCTCATCTTTCCAGTAGCACCCTTGGAATTCCAAGTTGAGGCCAGGTTCATGCATTTCCTATCATATCTTGCATTTTGCATCCCGCATCGCATCCCGCATAACATATCTTCATTTCGTCTTATTGCTTGGTCTTGCACGTGGTTGATTGTATCCTTGTTGCTTGTTTGTCTTGTTGGTAGAGCTGGGAGACGAGTTCGCTACCGAGGAGCCCGTTGAGTTTGCTTGTGAGGATCCAGTCAACTCTGACAACTGTGCAGGCAAGATGATCATACCCTCGAAATCACTACTATCTTTGCTATGCTAGTTTGCTCGCTCTTGCTATGCCAATGCTACGATGCCTACCTTTTGCTTGTCAGCCTCCCAATTGCCATGTCAAACCTCTAACCCACCTTGTCCTAGCAAACCGTTGATTGGCTATGTTACCGCTTTGTTCAGCCCCTCTTATAGCGTTGCTAGTTGCAGGTGAAGTTTGGAGGCCGTTCCTTGTTGGAACATCTTTTATTTACTTGTTGGGATATCATTATATTGATATGTTATCTTAATGCATCTATATACTTGGTAAAGGGTGGAAGGCTCGGCCTCTCTCCTAGTGTTTTGTTCCGCTCTTGCCGCCCTAGTTTCCGTCATATCGGTGTTATGTTCCCGGATTTTTGCGTTCCTTACGCGGTTGGGTTATAATGGGAACCCCTTGATAGTTCGCCTTGATTAAAGCTTTTCCAGCAATGCCCAACATTGGTCTTACCATTTTCCACCTAGCCTTTTCTTTCCCTTGGGTTCTGCAGACTCAAGGGTCATCTTATTTTAACCCCCCCGGGCCAGTGCTCCTCTGAGTGTTGGTCCCACTGAGCGATGTCCGAGGCTACCAGGGGCAACTCTGGGCTGGCTTACCCGACGTCTGGCTCATCTGAGTGTGCCCTGAGAAAGAGATATGTGCAGCTCCTATCGGGATTTGTCGGCACATTCGGGCGGTGTTGCTGGTCTTGTTTTAACCTGTCGAATTGTCTTGTTGTACCGGGTTGCCGAGTCTGATCGGTGTGTCTCGGGTGGAGGTCTATTCCTTCGTTGACCGTGAGAGCTTGTCATGGGCTAAGTTGGGACTCCCCTGCAGGGATTGAACTTTCGAAAGTCGTCCCCGCGGTTATGGGCAGCAGGGAATTTGTTAATGTCCGGTTGTAGATAACTTCAACCTTAATTAATTAAAATGAATCAACCGAGTGTGTTACCGTGATGGCCTCTTCTCGGAGGAGTCCGGGAAGTGGACACGGTGTTGGAGTTATGCTTGCGCAGGTTGATCTTCTAGCTTCTCGCTCGTGCTTTGCCTCCTCTTCTCGCTCTCTTTTGCGGATAAGTTAGCCACCATACATGCTAGTCGCTTGCTGCAGCTCCACACATATTTGCCTTATCCATTCCTATAAGCTTAAATAGTCTTGATCGCGAGGGTGGGAGATTGCTGAGTCCCTGTGGCTCACAGATACTATAATTCTAGATGCAGGTCCAGGTGATTTCGCTCCAGGTGACGAGTACGAGCTCAAGTGGGAGTTCGACGAGGACTCTCAGCGTTATTATGTTTCCTTTCCCGATGATCAGTAGTGGTGCCTAGTTGGGGTTCGACTCAGGGCCTTGTCGCATGTTGGGTTCTTTTCCATTTTGGCGCCGTAGTCAGGCCATGAGTGTTTGTATGATGGATGTTATTTATGTACTTTGATGTAACGTGGCGAGTGTAAGCCAACTATGTATCTCCCCTTTTAATTATATTATACATGGGATGTTGTAATGATTGCCTGACTTGCGACATTGCTTTCAATGCGGTTATGCCTCTAAGTCGTGCCTCGACACGTGGGAGTTGTAGCCGCATCGAGGGCGTTACACCTGGGTGGCGGACCTTAGGATTATCACACGGGTACTTTGGGATATCCTAAGACAACACTGGATTCTCCAGATGCCCGACAAGCAATCCACCCAGATGTGTATTAAAGTTGCCACCTTAAGTTGAGCCATTAATTAACAATCTCACATCTGTCATGGATTCACTCACCCAAACCATGTCTATGAGCATAGCATGCCAATATAAGCAATACGTAGAATTAACTCCCAAGGGTTTGATAATGGCAGGGCAATAGGTTCTACCTCATCAACTACTTTCCAATCCCACATGTTATAAAGTCCTAACCATGCAATGTTTGAGGGTTGAAACTAATGCATAAAAAAACTGGGTCATAAAGGGATATGATCAAAGTGTTATTTGCCTTGCTGATGATCCGCAAAACCTAGAGACTCGTAGTAGCACGCTTCGCACTCCGGGTGTTCTATCACAAACAAACAATAGCATACATAAGCAATCAAGCAAAGACGCATGGGTAACGCACAAGTAAGAAGATCTAACCAGAAAGTTCAACTTAAGAACTCCGGTTTGCAAAAAGAATCAAATCAAACGGAGCAACGAAACTCAAACTGCGAAAGAAACAAGATCTGATTACTAATCTGGACTAAAGTCAAATTTTACTGTGTCAAAATCTTGTTCAAGTTGGTTAAATGGGAAGAGGGTTTCGAGACGAAGATCTACGCGCTTGAATCGCCTGATTCCGATAAACGAGCGAAAAGATAAACTAAAACGAAAATTGGATCAGAAATCGCAATCGAGAATAATCGCTGAAAATCCGAGAAAAGAAAAACTGACGAACAGGCTAACGGACGAACGTTCGCTGTCTGTGGCTAACGAGTGAACACCGTTCGTTAAAACGGACGTACGGACGAACGTCCACTAAGTAACTAAATCGAGAAACCGGCAAACCGATCTATTCTAAAAAAACGAAACCTAGGGTTTTCTAAAAAAACCGAATCGGTTTTAAAATAAAACCGAACGGCGGCGACGGCGGCGTATACCTCCGGCGAGGTGGGGCGGCTCCGGCGGGGCTCGGCTGCGGCGGCGGGGCTCCGGGGCGGCGGTGGGGCGACGGCGA
>NC_041392.1:261278655-261296256 GCF_002162155.2 Triticum dicoccoides
GTGGAGGGCGGCGGCTGCGGCGGCTTGGGGTCCCGAGGGGCCCCGGGCTCAGCTTATAGGGGGAGGAGGCGGCTTGGGCGAGGGGGCACGGCGGCGGCGAGGCGTGTCCGGCTCAGACTCGCCCGGCGATGTCGGTGGCGGCGCGGGGTTGGGCCGGCCGGCTCGGCTGGGCTTCGGCCCAGTCGGGCGCTGAAGTTTTTTTTAAACAGATTCCGCCGAAAATAAATCCTAGAAAAATAAACAAAAATCTAAAAATGCCAAAACAAATTTTCACCGTCTAAATAAAATATTTAGAACAAGATGAACATTTTCTTGGCCCTAAAATGCAATTTTGAAAACGTGCAATTTTTCTAATACAAATAAAATTGCAATAAAATCCGAATAAAATCAAATATTTGATTTTAATAATTTTTCCCCCAATATTTCATTTGTTTTGGAGAAGTCATATTATCTCCTATCATATATTTTAACATGAAATATTTTCAGAGAGAAAAATAATTAAAACCAAAATCCTTGTTTCAATATTTGATAAAATTCAAATATGAAAAGAGTGAAATCCCCAACTCTCTCTCCGAGGGTCCTTGAGTTGCTTAGGATTTCGAGGATTGCGAAACGAATATGCAATAAAATATAATATGCATGAATGATCTACGTATAACATTCCAAATTGAAAATTTGGGATGTTACAATTTTGCAGCTGTAGAACTTATTGGAGTCTTCATATCTCTCAATTCGGGCATTTTATTGAGATATTAACTTCAACTCCTGGAACATCTGATATGCTCCATGACGTTCAAAACGTCGTTGAAGTCCCGGTTCTAAGCCGTAAAGCATGACACACTGAACTATCGAGTAGTCATCAGCTTTGCTTTGCCAGGTGTTCATAACATCTGGAATTGCTCCTGCAGCAGGTTTGGCACCTAGCGGTGCTTCCAGGACGTAATTCTTCTGTGCATCAATGAGGATAATCCTCAAGTTAAGGACCCAGTCCATGTAGTTGCTACCATCATCTTTCAACTTAGCTTTCTCTAGGAACGCATTAAAATTCAACGGAACAACAGCACGAGCCATTTATCTACAACAACATAGACATGCAAAATACTATCAGGTACTAAGTTCATGATAAATTAAAGTTCAATTAATCATATTACTTAAGAACTCCCACTTAGATAGACATCCCTCTAATCATCTAAGTGATCGCGTGATCCATATCAACTAAACCATGTTCGATCATCACGTGAGATGGAGTAGTTTTCAATGGTGAACATCACTATGTTGATCATATCTACTATATGAGTGTTCCGAGGCCATATCTGCATATGCTAGGCTCGTCAAGTTTAATCCGAGTATTCTGCTTGTGCAAAACTGGCTTGCACCCGTTGTATACGAACGTAGAGCTTATCACACCCGATCATAATGTGGTGTCTCGGCACGACAAACTGTAGCAACGGTGCATACTCAGGGAGAACACTTATACCTTGAAATTTAGTGAGAGATCATCTTATAATGCTACCGCCGAACTAGGAAAAATAAGATGCATAAAGGATAAACATCACATGCAATCAAATATAAGTGATATGATATGGCCATCGTCATCTTGTGCCTTTGATCTCCATCTCCAAAGCACTGTCATGATCACCATTGTCACCGGCTTGACACCTTGATCTCCATCGAAGCATCATTGTCGTCTCTCCAACTATTGCTTCTCCGACTATTGCTACCGCTTAGTGATAAAGTAAAGCAATTACTTGGCGATTGCATTTCATATAATAAAGCGACAACCATAAGGCTCCTGCCAGTTGCCGATAACTGTGTTACAAAATATGATCATCTCATACAACAATTTATATAATCACGTCTTGACCATATCACATCACAACATGCCCTGCAAAAACAAGTTAGACGTCCTCTACTTTGTTGTTGCAAGTTTTACGTGGCTGCTACGGGCTTCTTGCAAGAACTGTTCTTACCTATGCATAAAAACCACAACGTAGTATAGTGATTGCTTTTTGATCTTCAGAAAGAACCATGTTCATTGAAACCGATTCAACTAAAGTTGGAGAAACAAACACCCACTAGCCACCTGTATACGAAGCACGTCGGTAGAACCAGTCTCGTGTAAGCATACGCGTAATGTCGGTCTGAGCCGCTTCATCCAACAATATCGCTGAATCAGGAATCAACTAGTGACGGCAAGCAATATGTATATACCCACGCCCACAACTCCTCTGTGTTCTACTCATGCATATAACATCTACGCATAGACCTGGCTCTGATGCCACTGCTGGGGAATGCAGTTTTTCAAAAAAAAATCCTACGATCATGCAAGATCTATCTAGGAGATGCATAGCAATGAGAGGGGAAGAGTATGTCTACGTACCCTCGTAGACCGAAAGCGGAAACGTTATGAAACGCGATTGATGTAGTCGAATGTCTGCGCGATCCAACCGATCAAGTACCGATCGTATGGCACCTCCGCGATCTGCACACGTTCAGCTCGGTGACGTCCCTCGTACTTTTGATCTAACTGAGGCCGAGGGAGAGTTTCGTCAGCACGACGGCATGATGATGGTGATGATGAAGTTACCGACGCAGGGCTTTGCATGAGCACTACAACGATATGACCGAGGTGGAAATCCATGGAGGGGGGCACCGCACACAGCTAAGACAACTATCAACTTGTGTGTTCTATGGTGCCCCCTGCCCCCGTATATAAAGGAGCAAGGGGGAGGCCGTCCGTCCCTCATAGGTGCGCCAAGGGGGGAGGAATCCTCCTCCTAGTAGGAGCAGGACTCCCCCTTTCCTAGTCCTACTAGGAGAAGAAGGAAGGAGGGAGAAGAGAAGGAAGGAGGGGGCACCGCCATTCCCCCTAGTCCAATTCGGACTAGGCCCATGGGAGGGGGCCGCGCAGCCAGCCCTTGGCAGCCCCTCTCTCTCCCCTAGGCCCAATAAGGCCCATTACTTCTCCGGTGGTTCCGATAACCCTTCCGGCACTCCGATATATATCCGGTGACCCCCAAAACTCATCCGGTGTCCGAATATAGTCATCCAATATATCAATCCTTATGTCTCAACCATTTAGAGACTCCTCGTCATGTCCGTGATCACATTCGGGACTCTGAACAACCTTTGGTACATCAAAACACATAAACTCATAATACCGATCGTCATCGAACGTTAAGCCTGCGGACCCTACAGGTTCGAGAACTATGTAGACATGACCGAGACTCACTTCCTGTCAATAACCAATAGCGGAAACTGGATGCTCATATTGGCTCCTACATATTCTACGAAGATCTTTATCGGTCAAACCACATAACAACATACGTTGTTCCCTTTGTCATCGGTATGTTACTTGACCGAGATTCGATCGTCCGTATCTCAATACCTAGTTCAATCTCGTTACCGGCAAGTCTCTTTACTCGTTTTGTAATGCATCATCCTGTAACTAACTCATTAGTCACATTGCTTGCAAGGCTTATAGTGATGTGCATTACGGAGATGGCCCAGAGATACCTCTCTGACAGTCAAAGTGACAAATCCTAATCTCGATCTACGCCAACTCAACAAACACCATCGGAGACACCTATAGAGCATCTTTATAATCATCCAGTTACGTTGTGACGTTTGATAGCACACTAAGTGTTCCTCGGGTATTCGGGAGTTGCATAATATCATAGTCATAGGAACATGTATAAGTTATGGAGAAAGCAATAGCAATAAACTAAACGATCATAGTGCTAAGCTAACAGATGGGTCAAGTCAATCACATCATTCTCTAATGATGTGATCCCGTTCATCAAATGACAACTCATGTCTATGGCTAGGAAACTTAACCATCTTTGATTAACGAGCTAGTCAAGTAGAGGCATACTAGTGACACTATGTTTGTCTATGTATTCACACATGTACTAAGTTTCCGGTTAATACAATTCTAGCATGAATAATAAACATTTATCATGATATAAGGAAATATAAATAACAACTTTATTATTGCCTCTAGGGCATATTTCATTCACTTATTACTTCCCAATGCCTTCCCCTAGGCCCAAATAATGGTGAAGTGTCATGTAGTCGACGTGCACATAACACCACTAGAGGAGAGACAACATTCATCTCATCAAAATATTGAACGAATACCAAATTCACATGATTACTTATAACAAGACTTCTCACATGTCCTCAGGAACAAACGTAACTACTCACAAAGCATATTCATAATCAGAGGAGTATTAATTATCATTAAGGATCTGAACATATGATCTTCCACCGAATAAACCAACTAGCATCAACTACAAGGAGTAATCAACACTACTAGCAACCCACGGGTACCAATATGAGGTTTTGGGACCAAGATCGAATACAAGAGATGAACTAGGGTTTGAGAGGAGATGGTGCTGGTGAATATGTTGATGGAGATTGACCTCCTCTCGATGAGAGGATCGATGGTGATGACGATGACGATGATTTCCCCCTCCCGGGGGGATGTTTCCCCGGCAGAACAGCTCCACCGGAGCCCTAGATTGGTTCTGCCCAAGTTCCGCCTCGAGACGGCGACGCTTCATCCTGAAAGATTCTTCTTGATTTTTCTAGGGTAAAAGACACCATATAGCCAAAGATGGGCACCAGAGGCCTGCCAGGGGGCCCACAAGGTCGGGGGGCGCGCCTAGGGGGGTAGGGCGCACCCTCCACCCTTGTGGTTGGCTGGTGACCCCCTCTGGTATTTTATTTGCCCAATATTTTTTATTTATTACCCAAACGTGCTCCGTGAAGTTTCAGGACTTTTGGAGTTGTATAGAATAGGTCTCTAATATTTGCTCCTTTTTCCAGCCCAGAATTCCAGCTGTCGGCATTCTCCCTCTTCATGTAAACCTTATAAAATAAGAGAGAACGGGCATAAGTATTGTGATATAATATGTAATAACAGCCCATAATACATTAAATATAAATATAAAAGCATGATGCAAAATGGACGTATCAGTTGTAAAAATGTGATGTTTCCAATGCGGTGCCTCGCAAATCGATCAAGACCTCTAGCTTTCACAAGCTTCCGTTTCTCGAAACGATCTCTACGAGTTGTAACAATGTGTTGTTTCAAATGTGGGGTTGAGGTGATGGAACAGATGAATGGAGCATCAATGTAGTGTCGGTGCGTTCAACGAGGAGCAAATATTTTTTGTTTATGCTCTTGAGCTAGGCTTCACAGTGCTAGTTTGGGGTTGGTGGGAGATGGTGAGGGACCACGAAGTGATGAGCTCACGTGAGGTATCTTAGGTTGTGTGTGTGTGGGGGGGGGGTTCTACAAATGTGGTCCAGATGAGGGGTGGGAGTGGAAAGAGGAGAAGAGGGAACGAGTCAAGGACGATAGTGCCATCATCTTCAATTGTGAGCGTCTCTAGGCATTCTTGAGAGTGGGATCAATACTATGTTTCTTGATATTCCTGTACACGTGCTTGGGGGCTACTGATATAGGGAACGAGAGATTGTTGTAGCACTGTGGGACCAGCACTATGCAGATCTAGTAACCTTCGCATAATATAGATTGTAAGGCGTCACCTTCACACAATGTACACATGAACATGCATGCTATGTGGAAGGAATGGATGGTATCACTACACAAGTAACAAAATCATCTGCGACAACAACAAATATATGCACAACAGCTCTAGAGAGACAAATTTAACGAATAAATACAACAAGGGTCTTGTGACCAAGAGACAACTCATACAACAGAAGCTTGTATACCTTAGACACGTAAGGAATACAAATTGCCTTAAGAAGGCATTAAAAAAGCAAAGGGCGTCCATATCCCTGTACGGACTATTGTCTATGAGATAATGAGCTATTGTCGTACATAAACACACCTGCTTCCTGAATTGTTGTCGCCTGGATTGCAACAATATAGGAAAAAGAGTAATTTAAGCAAGGTCTCACAAGACTTACATCAGATCTATCTACTTATGCATTATCCTCAAAGGAGGGGATATATGGGGTCAAGCGACAACAAGCACTAAGCATTCTACGAACACACACTACTATTTGCATCTATTAGAGATAATATGAGAGAGCGAAGTAAAGGGACGTTGATCAACTACCCTATCCACCTACCTAACCGCAAACATAACACTACCTTGTCTCCCCCCACATCTCCCACGAGGAAGAATCCACAAGGCACTCACACGGCAAGCAAGTTTTAATTATTAAGGTTGAATTTTCGCTATGATCAAGTCAACAAGATCCAAGTTGTAAGTGCATCTAGTGCCCCCTTTTACGATTTTAGGATGTCGACGACAAAAATGGTCAAGGGACTAATGTGTTTGTGAGTATACACATGTGGACGTGCTACAAAAGAGAAAACGCAATGACACAGAGTTGAGCCAAATGTGGAAGATACCACTAAAGGGGAAAGTACGATAAGGGTGAAAATGGTATGTATTATTTGCAAAAATCATTAGATGCCTTGTCAACAATGATGTTACCTTAGGTAATTGTTTGATTCGAGGTTTAAATGCGGAATGGTCAATTACTAAGTATGATCAAAGTGATAATCTCAGGGGAAACACTTTCTATCTATAGTCTGATAGAAGTACAACACCAGACCAGCCCAATGTCATCGATTCAATTGAAGCCTGACGCCTCACAAATTGCGTTCCTTATGTATTAAATAAACCATTGGCGGAACTAACTACCCACAGTCGCCAATGTCCCCCTAATCTCTCCAGATTGCAGTTGGAGCCACCATTGGCACGATCTCCACCATCCGCATCAGTTGTTGGTGGGTCCTCGGCCCGTCCCACAAACGGCGAGTCGATGTGATGTGCACTCCCTAATCTAGGGCACCGTCAGTAGCCCCTGAACTAGTCTTCAAGCCGAGGACGTCGATCCTTCCTCACAGCGGCTTCATCTTCTGGTCTTCAGCTTTGTAGGCGAGTTTGTCTTCCTTGCCGGCTTTCTACATTCGAGGACTTTATCTAGTCTCAAAGATGTTTTATTAAAGACTCCAAATCCAAAATTCTTTTACGCTGAGGTTGATTGCTTATAGGCAAAGTTTTTGTCTTCTGAGGACTCTCAATGACTCCTAGTAGTCTTGTGGTCCCACTTCTCGATATACCCACTAAAGGGGTGTAGTGGTGGCCCTGAGATCCATTTTTAGTGTGTATTAAACTTTCCCTTCTCAATTTATGTTTTGAATAAGGCATAACGCCTAGAAAACACGTGGATTAAATATTGGGGGTTTTCAAGCGTCCCACCACAACACGTTTCATCACGGTAAATATAAACTCGGCGGAGAGGTAATCCTACGCCCACCTCGCTTGCGTCTTCCTTGTGTCAACACAACTCTCCCCTCCACCTTTGCTTCTAGAGCTCTAGCAATGGCTCATGCTCTAGGGTCATCCATGCACCCGAAGGGTCCCCTCGGCGGGAATGGAAGAGTTGCACAATTATCCAAGGGCAACTGAATTGACCGGCAACACAAGGGTATTTGCCCGATCCAGATTTGACTGGTATCCATAGACATAGGGGTTCTTAACGATAGGTATCCCACACCCAATGGGGCAGAATGAATCTGCTTCATACACTTCCTCCTCCGCGGGCTCAGCTTTCCCATACATCCTTTCCTTAGGGGCCTCCTAGAGTTTTATAGGATCCAGCTCCATCATCTCACGCCCAGTGCTATTCTCCACATATCGGGCTTTGTCACTTTATGCGAAGCTTTTCTTGGCTGTGAAGCACACTTAGGGTTGTGGCGGAAATACTTTTTCCTAATTCCTTGTTCCAGAGATGGCGTAATTTTTGAAGTGGGAGGTGCCGAGGTGTGCAGGATTGCCGGGATGAATTGCCTTTCTGGCACCCCACGAGGGAGTGACGATACATGGTCAACCGAGTGGTTTTACATTGCTGATGTTCCACTAGAGGATCCCATTCGACAGAGACTCCCATCTTTCTCCCATGCTCTGATACGTCTCCAATGTATCTATAATTTTTTTATTATTCCATGCTATTATGTTATCTATTTTGGATGTTTTATATGCATTAATATGCTATTTTATATTATTTTTGGGACTAATTTATTAACCCAGAGCCCAGTGCCAGTTTTTGTTTTTTCGTTATTTTTGAGTTTTACAGAAAAGGAATATCAAATGGAGTCCAAACGGAATAAAACTTTGCGATGATTTTTTTTGGACCAGAAGACACCTACGTGACTTGGAGAGAGGGCCAGAAGAGTCCCGAGGAGGCCACAAGCCTCTAGGGTGCACCGCAGGAGGGGTGCCCTGAGGGCTTGTGGGCCCCTCGGGAGTCCTCCAACCCTAGTTTCACCTCTATATATTCTCAAATATTCCCCCAACATCAGAAGCATCCACGAAAATAATTTTCCGCCGCCGCAAGCCTCTGTTCCTGTGAGATCCCATCTTGGGGCCTTTTTCGGCACCCTACCGGAGGGGAATTCGATCAAGGAGGGCCTCTACATCAACCTTGCTGCCCTTCCGATGATGTGTGAGTAGTTTACCACGGACCTAAGGGTCCATAGCTAGTAGCTAGATAGCTTCTTCTCTTTCTTTGATCTTCAATATAATGTTCTCCTCGATGTTCTTGGAGTTCTATCTGATGTAATATTATTTTGCGATGCGTTTGTTGAGATCCAATGAATTGTGGATTTATGATCAGATTATCTATGAATATTATTTGAGTCTTCTCTGAACTCTTTTATGCATGATTAAGATATTTTTGTATTTCCCTTCAAACTATCAGTTTGGTTTGGCCAACTAGATCGATTTTTCTTGCAATGGGAGAGATGCTTAGTTTTGGGTTCAATCTTGTGGTGTCCTCACCCAGTGACAGAAGGGGTAGTGAGGCACGTATTGCATTGTTACCATCGAGGAGAAAAATATGGGGTTTATATCATATTGTTTGAGTTTATCCCTCTACATCATGTCATCTTACTTAAAGCATTGCTCTGTTCTTATGAACTTAATACTCTAGATGCAGGTAGGAGTCGGTCGATGTGTGGAGTAATAGTAGTAGATGCATAATTTGTTTCGATTTACTTGTCCCGAACGTGATGCATATATTCATGATCATTGCCTTAGATATCGTCATAACTATGTGTTTTTCTATCAATTGCTCAACAGTAATTTGTTTACCCACCGTATGTTTTCTTTCGAGAAAGAAGCCTCTAGTGAAATCTATGCCCCCATGGTCTATTTTCCATCATATATTTTCAGATCTATAAACCAAAAAACCCTAAAATACCTTACTGTAATTTATTTATATTTACTTTAGTGTGCTCTTTTATTTATATTTTATACCTATATCTATTAGATCTCACTCTTGTTCGTGACCGTGAAAGGATTGACAACCCATTTTTCACGCTGTGTGCAAGTTTTTGTTAGTTTGTGCAGGTGCATATATTGGGACTTGCTTGTGCCTCCTATTGGATTGATACCTTGGTTCTTAACTGAGCGAAATACTTATCTCTACTTTGCTGCATCACCCTTTCCTCTTTAAGGGAAAAAACGGAATCCTCGGCGGTGCATCCTGCGACCGCCTCCGAGGTTGAAAGCCTGATGCATCATCGGGTGAGGAGGACATAATTGGTAAATCCAGTTTTTTCTGATGAGGAGTTTAACACACTCCGAACAATGGATGCTCATGTCGTGGCTGCTCGGATGGGGCTTAAAGAGGCTGCCGATGTTCTAGCGCCACGTTTGAAGGTAATTTTATTTTGCAAAGTGTTCCGGCTAACCCAGCAGCCCTTAAGGTGAGCGTATGATTTATGCTCCGTTCATGAAGTGCAATTGTCGTCCTTATCTGAGGTTCTTAAAATCCTCGGCCTGGTCCAGGAGCTTATAGAGCGCGAAGGCCAGTAGCCCCGAGCCATTGGTTGGGTGGCCACACCTGATCAGGGGATTGATTTACTCTAGTATATAACTAGATCATGATAGGCGCACGTTGCGGCGCCCGTTCATTTTTTCGATAGAATGACTGGGAATGCACACACAACCAACTCCCAAAAAATTTAAGGACAAACTCTGAACTGCAAATAATCAAATAACATAGAAGGCATAACAATAATTTCTTCGGCAGCCAGGTTACCATCTACTCCATCCGTCCGGAAATACTGTCATCAAAATAGATAAAAGAAGATGTATCTAGACGTATTTTAGTTCGAGATACATCTCTTTTTGTCTATTTTGATGACAAGTATTTCCGGACGGAGGGAGTATTCACTAAAATGAAACAAGTTTAATAATTCTAACAAAGGAATGTGAAACGTCTTTTACAGGTAACAATTCCCATAGGCCGGAGATGGAGACATGCAACAATGGGTTTCTGTCTCATCAGCACATATTGAATAGTATACCTATAAACTGGTCATTTTTTGTGAGAATACATGTAATCCCCTTCGTCAAATAGAAGGCATTTAAAAAGCTGCCCAACAATAGTGTGAGAATACTATAACTAATCTTCCAACCAGCTCGAGCCGGTCATGATGCATGCCTGTTTTTGTCGCTATGATGTAAAGATCGGCAAGAATAAAGAAAACTGAGAATATTTGGGTACCTGCCATTCTTAGCAGCAAGACTATATATAGTTCCCGAACCATATAGTTGAAATTGGAACTGTTTTACCTAAATTAAATAACCTCCAACCAATTCGAGCCGTATCAACTGAAAGCACACAAAATACATTTTCGAATGGAATAGTTTGCCTGATCCATGAATAGGTTAAATAACTTCTCAATTAGGCCCAGGTGACCAGACAGTATGCTTGAGTACGTGCACCTGCATTAGTCAAACAAACACACAAATTTAGATTCACAAGACCAATTTGCTCAACAAACAAAACAATGTCTAAATACTCTTAACTTGGTAGCCATGGATAAACACGTGAAAATAGGCCAGACCGAACCGATGAAGGGATGGCCCACAGAAAGAAAGCACAAATCTCCAAATTTCTGCCGACTCAATTTATTAAATAACTGATGCAGCTAGCAGACATACCTCTCAACGCTCCTACCATAGCCTCTATAAGCTGGAATTATAGGAGTGTTGGTTAATTTCACATGTTGCACACTGTTATTCCTAGCTCTTATATTTCCTCAATGATGCAACAACACCACACCATGCAGATATAATTTCATTATTCCTTGTAGGAAGAGATAATATTTGACTGTTCAGACATCACATAAAATAAACATATGTAAAGGTAAAAGACTGCATATGTACTGGAAATGTGCCGCTTGAACTATATTGAATCAGTCATCGCTTCAGGTCATCAAGCTCAGAGAAACGCCTCTGCACCATAACACATAAGTAACTAATAAAATGTCTGGCTTGATCAGAGGAAGGATGGCCTAAATAGCTCACAAAATAAACGATAGAGCTTGACGGAAATAATATTTCATTTAATTTGAAAAGAAGTCAAAATCTGGAAGCAGCTTCGGTCATAGTAATAGTTTAAGCTGTATATTCAATCATCCATAATGACAGAATGGACGGAATGGGGATTTAAGTTATGAACACAATATATGTACATACATGAGAAAAATCATATAACCGGTGATAACTTAGTGAGGAGCCAATCATGAAACAGGTGAATTAGTATGAAAATATTGAATTTGCAACAATTTAGAAAGAGGTACACCAGCCAAGGAAAAACATCCTAAAAGCGAAAGCTGACCTTACATTGAAGATACATTTTGCATAGCAAAGAAAAATAGATCTACTGATCTCCACTTCAGTTCTTTTTTTCTTATAAACGTGTCCATTGACACATTTTTCTTTTAATGCATGAAAGAAGCAGAGAGATATATAACATATATCGAAGATCAAAACGCTGGAGAGAGAGAAAGAAAAACAAATACTTCGATGCATCCCCAGTATACTTTTCAATCAAAACAAGCAGCTCTTACATAAAAAATGATTCTATTGACCAATCTGCAACTGTGTAGTGAGTTGGTAATAAATTATTTGGAGTACAGAAACATTCATACTTTTTGCTACAGATGTATCAGAAATATATGTCCTCACAAACGTCCTGAAATCTGATTGACATTGACCAAATCGAAAAGATACATCAGAAAGCCATGTCTGATTGTGAGCAGTGAGGATTGCAGGGCTAGAATATCTAAATATTTAGGAGGGAAGATAAGTACCTGACGATAATGGTGAACACTGACATCATGTTTTTCACAGCATATCGGCAATTCATCGAACAATTCAAGTGCAAAGGTTAGAGCGCCATCTCAACAGAAAGAAATTGGAGGAATATATGGTACTTGTAGATTGCCCCGGCAGGTTAGCATGGTCTATACCTTAAATCGCAGCGACTGTACATGTATATAGGAGGGGTCGGGTGTATACATCCACCTGCTGCTATTGTAGACACAGTGACCCGCCGTGACTCCATCAGCTAGCGATCGATGTTGCCTGCATTTCGATCGCGCCCAGAGATCATATGACGCGCGATCGTTTCTTGCTGATCGGGTGCTCGGTCGACATAGGATCCAGCAATGGCGCTGCTGAGAAGTTCAAATATGGCGTAGAAAGAAGCTGGACCAGGCCTGCGACGGCGACTCGCCCTGCCTTCTTCTTCTTGCAGGCTGTTGAATCCTCGTGCGTGTCCGATGTGTACCTGCCGCCGGGGGTGTCTTCGTCGCCCGGGCGATACAGGGATGTCGTGGCTGTGTGTACCTGCCTCCTGGGGTGTCTTCGTTGCTCTGGCGATAGAGGGATCTCGTGGCATCGATAGTGGCGGCGGCGGCGGCCACGCTGAATTATTCAAACTTTTCATAAACGCCTCGACTCATCACGCATATGGCATATATATATAGAGAGAAGTACAAATGGTTTTTAAGCCAGTCAACAGCACATCTGATGCTGAAAATTTGTGTTCATCGAAAACAAACATTTCCAATGTCCTTATATCATCCAGTAAACAAGGAACGGAATCCCTAGCCGTCCCAACGATCAAGGAAGGAATCGCACTTGCAGAACCCACAGGACTAACCAACCAACCAATCCCCACGGGAACAATAGAAAAACAGAGGAGCGCACAAGAGAAGGCAACCCCAGCGACGGGTGTTAGATCAGAGCAGAGGAGAAAGAGAAAGAGGCACACCTGCTCGGGAGTGTGTTCACCCTGCCTTTGGACGGCAGTTGTTTGGGACGCCGGATCTACTGGTGCCGCCTTCCGGCAAATCATGTCTCACGGTGAACGCCGTTGCTCGATGTTGTGGTCAGCGGCACCAATGGCGGGAGGGCATGAGAGGTCGGCATGAGAGGTCAGCATGAAGGAGGTCCTTGTGTCGTCGGAGCCCAGCGCCATCGCCACGGGAGTCGTGCATCGTCCCATCATCCGCCGCCACGCTAGGGTTGCGACCTTGCGAGCAGAACGAGGGTTGCGTGGAGAGTCCAGCTCATTTTGGATGCACGTAAATAGACAGCTCAGGCCCATTAGGCCCAATTTAACAGCGGACGCCCAAAATTGTTGCCAGAGTAGCGGCCCGTCACGGTAGCGCTCGTTCGTAGTGAGCGAACCGAGCGTACGTGATAATCGGACGACTAAAAACGCTTAAAAGTGTTGATCGGACGGCTACAAATGCTAATAGCCTGAGAGGGCAGGAAGGATGCTCAGTTATAATGTATTTAAATGAGTATAAGCGCTGGCAATTCAGCTTTTCCTGTTGGAGAAGAGGCTAATATGCAGTCAAAAAAGCTGTAATTCAACTACGTTGAATTTCTCGCTTGAGATCACCAGTTCAAATTTTCATGGCCCAGGTGATGGTTCACAATCATTTGTGCCAAACAGCATCGAGAGTCAATGGACCCTAAATTTGGTTGCAATTGGAGAATGCCTTCCAAGATGGAACAACCAGCACAAACTGTAGTGAGTATACTATGTATATCATATTAAATGACAAGAATTTTGGGCAAAGTGCAAGATTTCCTTTTTTCTCTCAACGAAGATCGCTGCATATGGAGATTTATCTTCCAGATGTACCACTTCAATATATTATCAGTTTGCATTTGAACAACATCATAATAAAGGAGTATTCTCTCCTCAACTTGTATTGTGCTCCGTTATTAGCAACCGATAAGACAATATCATGACCCAACTACTAAACAGTGCATCTTGCAACTCCCAGGGACAATTATTTTGTAGATATTGGCTTGACAGCCTCAAAGTTGGCATAAAGAGTCACATGCATGAATAAATATAATTAAAAAAATGTACGGCGTATGTAAATCATAATAATTGATAGCCTATCACTACTTAAGAGAACATACCTGTTTTTAGCATGGGTATACACAATGAAAAGCTCAGGTAACTCTATGTAGCACCGCATCACAATATAAGAATGATTAAACAAAGAGCCAAATGGAGAATGTCAACATTTTTTGTCCAAAGTACATTCTAAACTGTAGAATGAACAAACCAGGGTAGGAAGATTTATAAACAAAAAGTTGGGTTCTGTTGAACAAAGTGATAGAAAGATTTATAGTACAATACGCCAATTGATGGATGACAGAAGACAAATACGGGCAAGATAACAATTTAAAATGACAATATCACATTCAGGTTTGTGATCTGTAAAACCCACCCCCACGCGTACCAGTTGAAGTCAGTGTGCTAACCTTTTCTACAAATAGAGCAAGGATTGTAGTAAAATTCTGTATAAAACAAATGCTCAGGTTGGTCAAACAATGGCTCGAAGTGCATCATGTAAATGGCAAGCTTTTTTGGTATGCATCTGCAATGAAAACAAAACCCGAGCAGGATGCAATTTGTAAGCATATTTAGGTAGCCTTCAATCACAAAGAACATTAACATGTGCAGTATGCATATAAACTAATACTAAATATCTTGTGGAAAAAAGAAAGAAAAAACGTACAAATGATTTGCAGATTCCGTGCTGAAGGATTTAGGTAAAACTGAGGCTCACTTCTTTCTGAAACAATGAATTTGTATTTTGTCAGGAGCTGCCAAGAAAGGAATTGATGAGACATTGGATGGCTTAAAGAAGCAGATAACCATCCTCGTTGTTCATGTCGGCTTCAAATATTAGTTTCTGCACAGCAGTTTGGAAATATGTTGGTTTTTGTACTAATTTCAAAAGATGAAGAGAGAAATAAAAAATGAGCAATGAATACATAAAATAAACAAGAGAAATGCATAGACATTTATTAAACCTTGTTAGACAACGGATTCTTGATTTCTCTTGATGCGGTTTCCCCTCAAAGTGAAACACAAGATACTTGGACGTCCATTCCTCTGACAGAACTGAAGCGTCTTTCATGTTTCAACTTTTCTCTGTTAAACTAAAAAAAGATTTGTTCTTCTCTTTTCTGCCTGATTTTGTAAAAGAGAAAGAACCAATTAAAAACTTATCAGCAACATACAGTGCACACTTCAAAGATACAACTCCATCATATAAAAAAGAAAGAGAAATTTGAGTTTATTTGGGATTCCTAGGATAAATAGAAAAAATATATTGTGTAGATACTGTGGAATTCACATGATTCAATCTGAGTGTATCTACGATCAGTGTCGGGGGCCTTGGATTATGTCAAAATTCTCACGTAATTAAGATATTCTTGTTCCTACTATGCTGCGTGAGGTCGTCTGCAGCCATGACTTGCTTGTGGGATATACGATCGAGCATATTGCGTAAGAGGGAAATACGAGTTGTACCTATAGCCAGCATGGAGCAGTGCGGCAGCACGAGGGCCATGTTGGGCGGCAGCGCATAAGGGGATGCTGAGTTTGGCGGTGCCGCTGCTCGAGGTTGAGGCCGGGGAAGGTGCGTTGCCGCTCGAAGTCGACACCGGTGTAGCGCGATGGCCTGCTAGACAAGGGGGAAGAGAAAGAGGTCGGGGGAATGGGGTCTGATCGCAAATCAGCCATGTCTTGCATCCGTTCGCCTCGCACCGCTCCTCATCAGAGGATCGAACATCACTAACCCTGGCCGCCACGCGCAGGAGTGGTTGCGGGGAGGAGAAATGACAACATCTCACACATCCGCTCTTTTTCCCGATGGGCCGTGCTTGCCCCAGCCGCTGCGCGTGAGAGAGTCTCTCGGCCTCCCCGCAAGGGACGATTACAGGCCTGGTAGGCCCAATTTAATCCCAGAAGCCGAAAAAAGCCACCAGAGCAGCGGCCCAAGAAGGGTTAGCACTCGTTAGGATCGAACGAAGCGACGGGGGGGGGGGTGCAATTAAGAGACAATCGGATGGCAGAAAACGCCCAAAAGTGACGATCCAACGGCCACGAATGCTAATGGCCTGAGAGGGCAGGAAAGGTGCTCAGTTATAATATATCTAAATTACAAAAGCGCGAAGCCCGGTAGCCCTCGAGGTTTAATTTGGGCATAAGTGACCGATTTTTTTATGTTTGCCATTTCGTGATGCAAAAAACTCGACAAGAGAACGATAATTTACTGAAGAAACTCAAAACAAGCGAAGGATGATCTTGCCAATGCCAAAAAAGAGGCGGCCGACATGAAGAAGTTTACTCGTGAGGCACACGATAATGAGACATTGCTCAACGGCTAAGGCCTCGTTCGGAATCGATGTTTAGAAAACAAAGGAAAGAAAACTGTATATGAATATAATTGAGGTGCCACTGAAAACCTGTGAATGTAGAAACATGTGAAGGAAAAAATTTGAACTGCTCTATTCATGGGAAAGGAAACAAAGGCCATGCAGAAAAATGGGACCCAGCAACTAGGATACAATGTTTTAATTAATAACTGTCATGCATGAACTTTCTCCCTCGTGTTGTAGGCCTCAACTCTCATTTCCCATGCTTGTGATGGATGTTTAGTTTCCTGTGAAAGTACAAGCTGTAGAAACTTTCCTATGGAATAAAATCACTTCTTTCCTACAAACCAAATGGCACTTCAGTATAACTTCCTCTCTTTTTATTTCCGTGCATATTTCCTTCATCATTCCTCCAAACCGAACGCAGCCTAAGTTTTTTTCTTTTACTAGCAGCGGAGACCATAGGCAGACTTGAGAATGATCTGTCTAAATAATCATAATAAATTCTCACGTTTTTTTCTAAAAAAGGAAGAAAAAAGAGAATGGAATGAAGAGAGCCGTTCGCCTCGTATAAAACGAAACAATGTAGCTAAACGCTCTGTGGTTTCGTTTCAACGAAATGAAACCGGGGCAGACCCCTGTTTCAGAGACGAGAGGGCCCGCATGTCATGGCACAGCGAATGTTAGGCCATGGAGCGGCGGCTTTGCAGTTCCCGACTCACCACACACCCACAATCATCGGTGTCATCGTCACCCAAATTCTGCGACTACAAAATATACTCCCCGTGCGTGCCTGTCAAAAAACCAGAACCACGGCCAGTGACCAAGCGAAGACGAAGGAAGAGAGATGCCGGGGCTCACGGCGCCGTCGGACTACGCGGAGGAGCCGCCGCGCCACCCGGCCCTCAGGATCAACTCCAAGGTTGGTTCGCCCGCCCTCCTTCGTACCTGCTGTTCGGTCGCGCGGGTGGGTTTGGCATGTCGCGGCGCGGGCGGCGGCATGGGTTGGTGATTCGCGGCCTGGGGATGCTGGATTTGTGCGCCGCCGCGTCGGGGC
>NC_041392.1:261296655-261304221 GCF_002162155.2 Triticum dicoccoides
TCGCGGGCGTCGCCGTTTATGCCATGGCGCGTCCGGCTGCTGATATGAGCCGTCAATCGGGCGTCCGTGTTTAGGCTCGGGATTTTAGTATAGTGATGAGGTGCGCGTTCGACTGCCGGTACCAAGGCGTACGATCGGGGTTCCCTCTCCAGTTCTGATTAGGGCGATGAAGTCCTCGTTCCAGTACACTCCAACTGGGATTCCAGCCTGCTGCTACGTGTAGTTAGCATTTAGTAACAACAGCTATTCCTGGATTTCTCACAAGTTGTCGGAATGAAGTGAGCTGATTTCTCTAGGAGATTTGTTTGAGGAACTTGACCGTTGACTCGAAACACGCAAACTCGAACTTTCGTCGTAATGGTCTCTATTCATATGTATGAAAAATACTTATGTGGATTTCCTTCTTAAGAAGTTGGAGGGCCTAGCATACGATTACGAGGTTTATTTGAAGAGGAAGTTGCATCCTGTAACCACAACATTTCTCCCTTTTCTTCTACCCCAGGCTTTGCAACATTTCAAAATCAGAAAATTGCAACAGGAGCAGCTGCTATTAGGGAACAATTAGCAGATTTGGATTTGCGAATTATTATAGAGAATTGCTTAGTCAAACGGAAGGAATTAGAAGACGAGGGGTGTAGTGGAGATGAATGGGAAGATAGAAAAAAGACAAATAAGAAAACTTTTTTTATTAGACGCATGCAATTGGCGAAACTTTTTATTCAAACAAATGTAGAACCAGATTACTCCCTACGTCCGGAAATACATGCCTTATAAACTGAGTCAAAAAGTCAATGCTTTCTAAGTTTGACCAAATGTATACAAAAATATTAAGATAAATAATACCAAATCAATATCAATATATTCATCATTAGATATATTTTGATAATGTATTCATCCAATATTATAGTTGTTGATATTTTCTTCTATATATTTGGTCAAACCTAGAAAGCATTGAATTTTTGACTAAATTTATGCGTCATGTATTTGGGGACAGAGGGAGTATGTGACATGTATGTGAATTAATTACAACATTCTATAGGAGTACCATTTCTTGTGCAGCAGGAACTTTTCCTTTATATTGATGGAAAAAAAGAATAAGTACGCATTTGTGACTTGTCTGTGTGTTTTGGATTAATTTGGACGGGCTAGGTTGATGTATTCTCAGTTTGTCTTGGAACCCATTCCTACGCTTCGTCGTAAGTCATTGCTTATAGAAACAATACCTGATTCCTAGAAAGGACAAGAAATAGAGGAGTTCTATTTAGCACGTTCGCAATATGTTTCACCCCACTTCATTTGAATCTTATAGCACTGACCTGGTGGGGTTGTCTGCTTTTCTGCAGGAGCCATTTAATGCTGAGCCTCATCGATCTGCGTTAGTTTCATCTTATATCACCCCAGTGGATTTCTTCTACAAGAGGAATCATGGACCAATTCCCAAAGTTGATGATATCTCAAGGTTTCCATTTTTATAGAAAGAACTATACATATCATGTATCATTATAATTTATATTACAAACCCTTAATGTAGGACCAAACCTTATACTTCTATATGACCGTTGAACAGATACAGTGTTTCCATCAGTGGCCTCATGAATAAGCATATCCAGCTGTCCATGGATGACATTAGGTAATGTTCTTCTTAATCTCTTATCATGCACCTTCAAATACTTATTATCTTTTAGTAAATAATCAACACAAATTTCACACTCAGGATGCTTCCGAAGTACAATGTCACTGCAACATTACAGGTTTGCGACAAGTCCCTTTAATGCTTTTCTTATCTTTCTAATTTCTATGGTGGCTAATGTATGAGTATTGCTAGTAAATAGTGATCTAACAATATAATTGTTATATAAAAGTGTGCAGGCAATAAGAGAACTGCAATGAGTAAGGTGCGGAAAGTGAGAGGTGTTGGATGGGATGTATCTGCTCTTGGAAATGGTAAGAGGCGCATTATGGTAATCTGAATTTTCTGAATGTAAGGAATGCATTTTAATTCTATTATAGAAATGCACCCATATTTCTGAATGCTGACACCCAGAAATGGGCATGCTGTTACCATTACTGCATGAACATATTTAGCGTACCACAAGAATTGTAGGGATAACAATAGTACAAGTGGAGGGAGTTTACTTGTATCGTGAGCCTTTTTACTTGCCCTAGAATTAGGTTTCTGCTATAAGTCTCAGTGCTTTCATAGACTATTCTATGTACCTTTGTTTCATCTACATAATGAAGAACAATACCCTGCTTGATTATTATACACATAAAAAACAAAATGGGCCTGAATCGCCCTCACCAATTATCTTATATAATTCAGATACAATTTTGTTCTCTTGTACTCCTTCCGTATCAAAATATAAGACGTTTTTGTAGGCTGGTTTAGCCTGCAAAAACGTCTTATATTTTGGAACAGAGGTAGTAGTTTGGTTATTCTACAATGTTTTTACCTTTGCACTAATCGTTCCAGCAACTTGGGGTGGAGCAAAACTATCTGATGTCCTTGAACTAGTTGGAATACATAAACTCAGTTCAGTCACATCTTTAGGAGGCAAACATGTTGAGTTTGTCAGTGTTGACAGGTGTAAAGTGAGTATGTCTGTATTTATTGATCAGCAGCAATCCTTGTAGCCTACCTCAGTAATCTTGAGACTTTCGTATTTCAGGAGGAGAAAGGTGGCCCCTATAAGGCATCAATTCCACTAAAGCAGGCAACAGATCCTGATGCTGATGTGTTACTCGCATATGAAATGAATGGAGAGGTGATTGCGCATTGATTTTTTTTTTCTTTTAATAGTTGAAAGCTGAACCGATTTAATGTTCCTCTGGGGTTCAGACTATTTTTCAAAATCAGTTATTCCGAATGTTTTTGTCCTAGTTTTTGCTTGCTGCTTCTCACTTTTTTGTTCATGCATGTGTTTCTTTGAAGATGATTTTCTGTTAGCACTTAATTATTACCTAATGCATTTGTTTCTTTGAAGCTGATTTTGATGAAATAGAGTCAATAGTTTGACATATTGTGATACCATAATATGTATAAGGTTTTTCTTGGAACATAATAGCGTATTATGCATATATAGGTGTTTACTTCCTAAGGCAGAGTGTTTAGTATGAAAACAACACCTGAAGCTTCTCTTGCTGAACATATATATCCACCC
This sequence comes from Triticum dicoccoides, assembly GCF_002162155.2. NCBI lineage: Eukaryota > Viridiplantae > Streptophyta > Magnoliopsida > Poales > Poaceae > Triticum > Triticum dicoccoides. The sequence goes on from NC_041392.1 coordinate 261,299,817, forward strand.
TAAGCTTATTGTGCGTTGGCTTTTGTGTCGCACTTTATCCATCTAGCACTGCTACACCAGATTCTGATTTATCAAATGTTTACTTGTCAGTTGTTCTTTGCTCAAATTTAGATGCAACCTTATTATCTGGCTAAATATTCTGCTGTTATGGCTTCTGTGTTGCTATGTTCCGTATTTCACCCGCCGTGATTTACGATGTATAGACCATCAATCGTGACCATGGATATCCACTCCGTGTGGTCGTACCTGGTGTTATAGGTGCACGCTCCGTAAAATGGCTTGACAGCATCAACATAATCAAGGAAGAATGCCAGGTTTACTGAAAATTTAAGTGCAGTACCTCTTCAATATAATCTCTGGGAATAAACACTGATTGCTGTTTTCAACCAGGGTTTTTTTATGCAAAAAGATTACAAGATGTTCCCACCTACCGTAGATTGGGACAATATTAATTGGTCAACTAGAAGACCACAAATGGATTTTCCTGTGCAGGTATAATGTACTGGCAATTCTTCCCTTGTCTGTTGAAGTAATCACAGTTAGTAAATTATGTAGTTATACTCAGAACCCACTGCTAGATGTTATTAAACATCTTTTTCTTTGTCAACTACAATGGACTAAATCCACGCAAATAAAAGACATTACAATATACTGCAGTTACGAATTTTTTTATAATGCCCTGTGAACAGAAAAGTTGATTAGTCTCATATCCATTTACTATAGAGAAGGCAGATACTGGGCCGGAGGCTGTTTGCATATTCCTTCCTTGCGATTATCTGCCATTTTAAAATGATCTACATTGGATTCAAGAATATTCTAGATGGGTTCTAAATTTATGGAACAGAATGCTGTGTCCTGCCTTAGATGTGGCCTTTTATGATTAGTGGAGCTGGTATTCTGGTAGATATTAATCTACCATGAGTTTGTTCTGTTTATGTATTTATTGCAGGATGCACCTATGAAACATTGAAGCACTTAGTTCTCATAAAACCTTTGTTTTTTTGCTTCTGTGTTAATGAAGTCAAGTCTATTTTATCTTAATTTCTTTTTGGATTTGACCAAGCAGTCTGCTATTTGCACCCTGGAAGATGTGGATGTTATCAAGGAAGGAAAGGTTAGCATTACTTCCATGATAGAAAGGGATGCGTAAGCTGATACTGCAGCTTGTGTAGGTAGCATCAGTACATTCTGATGAGTTGTACACACTGGTTTGCATGCTCTATGCAGGCTAGAATTGCTGGATATGCAGTCTCAGGCGGCGGCCGCGGCATTGAGAGAGTAGATATATCTGTTGATGGGGGTAAAACATGGGTTGAAGCTCATAGATATCAGAAAAGCAATGTGCCATACGTCTCTGATGGAGCTCAAAGCGACAAGTGGGCATGGGTTCTATTTGAGGCCACATTGGACATACCAGCAAATGCCGAGATAGTAGCTAAGGCGGTAAGTAGAATTCCCCACTAGAAGCATTACTGTTTCACTCTTTTGTTGCTCAGATTAATGAGTCTGAAAATGCGCCTCGTGGACAACAGGTGGATTCGGCCGCAAACATTCAACCCGAAAACGTGGAGGACATATGGAATCTGAGAGGAATCCTCAACACATCTTGGCATCGGATCAAAATACAGAATACATCATGCGTATCTAGATCCAAAATGTGAAGGAAGTATGTTGATGTGCCTAGAACAAGCAGCACGCTGGTCCAGCTGAGTCCATGATATCTCCAAATAATAAAGCTACTGCAGCTTAATTTCTGTGATTTTCGTATAGACTTTGTCATGGAACTGTGTTGGTTTGTTACCAGCGTTACGAATAACTGCTTTTGTTGGCTGATATGATATGAGGAAATCGCTATGACTTGTGCTTTACGAATGCATGTTTGAAGTGCTTTAAGAATGTGTCAGCATTGAGCATGAACCACAAATTTTTGGGCATAACAGCAGGTGGTTCGATGGAGAATTATCGTGGTTAGTGCTTAGTTGTCCTATTTCTTCAATAGGGTTATTTTCCAGCATGTTCGCTATGCTTAGCCTTATTCTAGGGCACCAAAAAATGACTTGGGCAATTGAAAATCTTCATCTCCAACGGCTGCCCTAAAATGGGGCACTTCAAACATGCAAATATTTTTTTTAGAACATTCAAACATTGCATAGTTCACTTCAAACATTAAAAGTTTTGAACATTCAAACATTGCATATATTAAATGAACATCTAAACTACTATATCATTCTAACATTACAATAGACTCCTATGAACACCCTACAGGTTGTCCTAGTCAATGTTGTCGGACTCGTCACGCTCATCGCCGAGCTCAACCTTGTTGCCGAACTCGAGCTTGTTGTCCCTCTGTCTTGCGCTCCGCCTTCTTGTGTTCGTTGTCCCTCTTTCAGAAGAACTCCTTCGCTTGCATGAGGTGCGGGTTTGCCCTCGTGAACCTTGCCATCACCGCCTCATTGGTTTCCCTGGCGTCCCTCTACTCGAGGATGATGCGGGTCTTCCTCTTTGTCGGGCGGGACTCACTGGTCACTGGCAGCCCGATGAACTTCACATCCGCCCGCGTCTCGATCACCAGGAAGTTGATCTCGTGCCACAGCCGACTGAGCCTCCACACAACGATGTCGTAGGCGCGTGCGGCCATCTTCGCCGTCTCGAAGGTGCCGAGCCAATACAGTCGGCCGTCACGCTGAAACTCGATGCTGAAACGGCCGAACTCCAGTGGCTAAACGCCACGGTAGCTGAACTTGCTCTTCACACGTTTCGACGACATCCGACAGATGCGGCGCAACAGCAGTGCAGATTTGTCGGTGGGGCGATGCGGCGTGACGGCAGGTGGAAATGGGTGTTGTGGCGGCGGTGCAGCCGATTGGAGGAGGGGGACGACAGATCAGGACATCATGGTAGTGCAGCTGTGGCGGGAGTGTCTGGATCCGCTGGGGGTGATGGCAGCGCGGGAGGGAAATTGGCTGCGGGAATGTTCCGGATGGCAACAGTTGGGTTGCGCGTGGCTCGATTCTGCGTTTGCAGCAGCCGTGTGCATGCCGCAAATACACAGCCGGCGCTGCCTTTTTTTGGGCTGCACAAAAAACATTTTGCAAAATTTTCCAACAAGAGCAGCTGTTGGAGGTTTTTGTGGGGGGTTGGGGGTCCAAAAGCTCATAAAACGGTAATGCATTAAAATAGGCTGCTGTTGGAGATGCTCTTATTTCCAATGTTGCCATCAACCCTAGGGCGTAGACCAGTAAAGACCGAAGAACATGGCAGAAGTTGCGTTCTGTCTGATAAAGAACACAATAATTCTAGTTGCAAAGATGTTATCTACCAATGATTTAAAAAATGCCCTCGGAGCTAAAAAAGAAGCAGCACAATCATCCTTTCCTAAGTGCTTCTTGCTGCTTCTCCATGACCCCCGTTGGTATTGCCCTGCAAAAGATGGTTAGAAACATTTGATATTACTCACTGCAAGTCTGCAAAAACGTTAAATTGCAAAAGGGAAAATAAATCAGCCAACGCTCTGCATTTGTCTAAAGAATCATTACTCACAGCATTTGACACTTTGCCCCTGACTGGGTATACATCGTTGAGCATTTTGTCTAAGGAATCCTTAGCTAACTGTAGCTTCCCTTCTTTCTCTCCTGATTCAGACGACACCTTTGTTGATGATGCACCACAGTGAATCTGCAGGGAACATGATGATTCACACGAATTACACCTTTCATCAAATATATCTTGATTGCACCCCAAAAACTACTGAAATAGTTTTCTTAACGGAGAGCTTCAGAGACCAGTCATTGAACTCTCACATACAAAAGAATAATAAGCATCTCACAGATCAAGTAACTTCCAGCAAAATGGCAAGGCATTTATGCAAAAGCACATGATAGCAATTGTTTGAACTAACCTGTGCAGTAGCTGGTTGCTCTAACGCGTCTTGATTTTTACTCAAATGGCCTTCTGTTGTTCCCGAATTCGCCGCGGATGCCTACAAAATAACGCATCACACTAAACTGAGACCACAGATCCTTCAGACAATAACAAGCAGATACAAACACCACGAAAAGGATAAAGCTAAAAACATGCTAACTATTGACCTCAGTACTGGATCAATTGCATTCTTTTCAGATTAAATGTTCATAAGACAGCCCCTCGTTGCTGCTCAGGTCTGTATTACCTGATCCTTTAAGGTGTCCTCTCGCCACTCCGGCTGAAACTTCTGCAGGAGCAAAGTGAGCAGCCTTTGCAGCTCGGGCAACACCTCTGCAGGGAAAAGCTTCGGAATCTCCTCCTTCGCGATGTTGTCATGGACGCACCTGCGGGTCAATATCCGGAGGCACACCAAGAGCTGCAACAGAGAGAAGTGTATGCATTGAGCACAGGGCTAAGCTGCTTGCTTTTCGCATAAATGCCT
>NC_041392.1:261304566-261370046 GCF_002162155.2 Triticum dicoccoides
TGGGCAGGTACGGACGGGGTCGAGCTCGGAGTCGGAGGGGAGCTGGAGGATGTCGCGGACGATGGCGCGGTCGGCGGCGTCGAGGCCGGTGCGGCGGGTGCGCCAAAGGGCCTGCAGGATGTACTCTACCGAGTCCTTGGAGCGCGCGCGGGCCAGCAGCGGGAGGTGCTCGTGCCCCCAGAGCGCCGCCGCCAATGACGTCCCGTGCTCCATCGCCGGCCGTGTTCTGCCGCCGCGGGCAGGGGAGACTATGGCCTTGTGGGCTAAGACAGAAGACATGACTGCGTAGCAGCGAAGGCAATGTCGATTGCTAACGGGCTGAAAGTAGTCCATGGGCCTTAACTGTGGAGAGCTCAGAGATCAGAAGGGCCATTTCGCGCACCAGGCCCATCCACTAGCAGCATGGCTGGCTCACCGAAATCACTGGAAAAAACTAGTTCACCTCAAAAAAAAACTAGTACCCCTAAAAAAATAGAAATAACTAGTTTTTTTAGGCAAAACACACATTATTTATTACTCATAAACAATGTTTACAGGAACTGCAGCAGGGTCATAAGGTATTCCCAGCCAAATATGCCTACCAACATCTAAATTAACAGTGTGCTTTGCGAGAGAATGAGCATCAAAATTAAAGCTTCTACATTCATAAACTAAATTATACTTGTTGAAAAATGATTCCTACGTAAACTAAATTATACTTGTTGAAAAATGATTCCTACGCTGCAATCGGAAGCAACAACTATTCTTGAGAGAGGGAAAGATCATCGGCTAGTGCAAGGCCCTCTCAGCAAGCGAGTGCTTCTAGGCTTGATGGGTCCTTGGTACTCTGCACCACAATCGCCGAGGCTCCAACATAAACTCCTTGCTCTGTTCTACATATAGCAGCAGCGGTGCCCTTGCTGTCGTTCTGATTGAAAGCTCCATCTATGTTAATTTTCTCGTTGCTTGTCCCTGGAGGAAGCCACTTCTCTCCGGTATCATGAACTTGTATCGGCTGGCTAGCCTTTGGGTCTTGAATAGCATTTAGCTCAGCATTGTAAGAGTTGACAAAATGATGAATAGAAATTATACTCTGATGTATATCCTCGTGGATTGCCTTTCTCCTTGAAAACCATATTGCCCATAGAGTAACGATCAACCAGGTGAAAATATGCATGTGATAACGACTCGTTCATTGAAAAAGCTAGTTTTTTGGCATTTGGTTCAGTGCATGCCGCCATACTCTTTGTAATGCTCTCCTGGCTTAAAGCCCAGGTTCACCAAGAATTCGAGCAGTCCAAAAGGGAGTGCCTCTATGAGTCTTAGCACCCTCATAGAGTGCAGCTGCTCGTAGTGATAATATGTCGATGATGTAAAAGCTCACCTGATGGTAAGGATTGTTGTGCCAATGTCAAATGATTATTTCCAGCTTGGAATTCCATATATTTATCCATGCTTTATTCGCTTGCTGAGTATTGGATGATCCAAGGACCCCATCGAGCCAATTCTCTCCTCTAGTCTTTGTATCAACAAGCATACGATATGTGGATTGCACAATAAAATGGCCATTTCGTTCAAAGTACCTTGAGCAGAAATCGGTTACTCCACTAATGCAAAGAGGTATACCCAGTATTGCATCAGCATCCATGGGCAGAAACACTTGTCAGATAATAATAATAATAATAATAATAATAATAACAACAACAACTAGTTTCTCTCACAAAAACAATAATAATAGAAATAATTAGTGTGTCAAGGGTTATCTAAAAAAAGTTTGTTAAGGTACTTTTTGCAAAGGGGATTTCCATCTCCTCTAGCAATGACAAGTGGCGCCGCATGTGCGTCATTTGTCGTAATCTAAGAGTTTTAGTGAGATTTCTGCCGACTGAGGGATGGTTGGATCGGTTGGTGTTTTCTTGATCCTTTTTTAAAACAAAATATCTCTTGAACCATGCGTCCAAATTAGAAACTGTTCTTACCATTGTTTCTCACGTCAATATTTTCAAAACTAAATCTCATGTCGATATACGTCGATATCTTTAAACTAAATCTCATGTTAATAGGTTTTTGACAAACATTTTTGGGGCAAATTTGTACTCCCATCTGGTACTAACCCGTGCTCCAAATGTAAACTAACTCGTCTCCCAACTAAACCTAACATGTGCTTCCCAATGTGTGCTCTCAACTGGCACTAGCATGAGTGCTTTCAGTGTGTGCTTCTAACAATACTAACTTGTGCTTTCAACCTGTACTAACAAGTGCTCCCAAGTAAACTAACATGTACTCCGGCATGGGTAAAGCACATGCTCCTCGCACGAATACACTCGTACTTTCCAAGCGAACCTGTGCTCCACGACAGAACACGCTTGTGCTCCCATGTGAAGCACACATGTGATGCAGTGCACACGAGGAGCACATGTGCGTCAGAAAAAATGAGAAAAAAAACCTAAAAACAAAGGAAATACCAAAAAGTCAAAAGGAAAGGAAATAAGAGTAGAAAATGTTAAAAGATAGTTTGACGCTGGGCGCATGACCGCACCCCCAACCAGCCGGGGGGGGGGGGGGGTACGCGTCGACTAGCTATACCTCTAGTTAATGGTACCTTTTGCAAAGATTATCCTAAACTCCCTTCGATGGTGATAAGTGGTGCAGTGCATGTGCGTCACTTGTCATCACCAGAGGATTTTGGCGGGTTTTCTCACTCACGTGCAAGGGATGGGAGTCTTGGTGTTTATGTTTTATTTCATATAATATTGATTTTTTTATAAAATATCTCATGAACCACGCGTCCAAACTATAAAATGTTTGCACCGTTGTATTTATAACATTGAGATCTTTAAAATTAGACCCCATGTTAATAGGTTGTGACAAACGTTTTTCGGCTTGAAATTCAAAATTATGCTCCCAAATGAACTAACATATGCTTGCAAACTTTACTAACATACGCTCCCAATTGAACTAACCTATACTTCCATGAGGAAGTGCACATGTGCTCCCTGCAGGAGCGCACTTGTACTTCCATACTGAACAAACTTGTGCTTTTGCTGGTAAAGCACACATGTGATCCCCCGCATGAAGCACACATGTGCTTCCCTTGTGAACTAACTTGTGCTCCCGCAAGGTGAAAGCACACATGTACTTACACGTTAACCACGTATGTGCTCCCGTGAGGTGAAAGCGCACATGTGATCCACGCCGGAACACACCAAAATAAACATAGAGAACCAGAAAACCCCAGAAAACCGATAAACCCAAAAAACTAGCAAAATAAAAACCCAAAAACAGAAAAATGAGAAACCTGTAAATTGTTAAAAAAAATAAAAAACAAGGAAAAACCATTTCGATGGGGGAAGCTTCCGGTGCGTGACACATCACAAGGTAAAACTAAGTTGAAGGTCAAATTTGAGTGAGAGATAGGAAACCTTGTTAGGTTGATCTTTTCCCGATCGAGCCCAACGGCTCGACGGGCCCTTGACCCGTGCCCTGATCGGGGGCGCTGAACCTAACCATGGTTGGTGGGCCCCTGTTGCCGCGCTATATAAAGGGGTGGGGGAGCCGGCCGCACGCAACACGAGATTCACCGTGCGTCCAGAACCCCACCTGCATCCCTACCGATCTAGGGTTTAGCGCGATACGACGGGGAGCTCAACCACCCACGCACACTCGCGCTCACGCCGCCGCCCCTTCACCATGGTGACTGGTGCGAGCTCGTCTGCACAAACAGAAGGTAGGACCACCGACGATCTGACCTACTCGATCCGCGAGGTATATCAATGGTATCAGACATGTTTGGTTTAGGATCTTCGGTGCAAATCACAGAATTTTTTTCCCTTCCCCAAAGAGCCCTAAAGTGACATGTCAAAGATCTGACGAGAGAGGGCCTAGTACTCGCCGGCAAAGTGCGCCGCCGCAAGCCGAGGTGCGGGGACGAAGAACCACCCCACACGAGGCAAAGGGCGCCGCGACCAAACCGCTCGACGGCGGCGCGCTCAGCGCAAGGTGGACGCGCAACCGGCGAGGGGGATGGCAACGGCGCCACCGCCGACCGCTCCGCCGTCGGGCTCCTCTCTCTCACTGCTGGGTAGTGGTGGAAGAGAAAGACAGAAAAGAAAAGAACGAAAAGGCGGAGCCTCGCCACGCCTGGAAGCCTCGCCGTCGGATGGCCGGCGGCAGAGGGAACCGCGAGCGCACAGGGGAGCAGGGAATGGCTCCGCCGCATCTCCCCGCCTCTCTCTCGCGTCGGGAGGCGTGGGATAGGAGGGACGAAAGAAAAGGAGAAGGAAAAGAGTGTCGCGGCGCAGCCCGGTGGTAGTCGTCGGCGTCGCCGGTGGCCGGGCGCGGTGCGATGGCCCGGCAACCTGAACAGGTGCCGCCGCCGCAGAGCGAGAAGGAGAGCGGCGCGCGTGGGAAAGAACGGCGCTAGGGTTCTGTTCGAGCGGCCGCCTGAGCGGTTTTGTTCGGGCGAGATGAGCGGGTGACCGTCGGATCTCTGTGGACGGCCGCGATGGAAACCCTAGAGCAGTAGCTGGGCTGCTGGGCCGAAAGGGAGGTGCATGGGCTGCATCACTCGGGGGGTCGGGCGCTGCGCTGTGCTGCTTAGGAGGCTGGGCGGAAGCGCGGATGGGCCGGTTTCGGCCCATAGAGGCGCGCACAGCAGTTTTTATCCAGTTTTTTGGGCAAAAGTCACATGGTTTATTTTTTCTATTCAATTTTTTTCCAACGAAATTTTTTGTTTAGAAATATAAAAGTAAACAGAAAAAGTTTCTAAAAATGAAAACAGGAAATTTTCAGAAAAAGAAATGTTCATAAATTTTATAAAGGAAAAAATTAATAAAGTTCATGAATTTTTATTTTCGTCAAAGAAATGTTTCTGTAAAGAATAAAAAGTTCATGAATTTCTTTTTTTATTCATGTTTTTCCTCTGCAAATAAAAATAAAAATGCTCCTTTAAAAGTGAATAGAACTAAAGTAAAATATTAAATTGTTGCTTCTCTAATGCTTTTTTGAACCAATCGGTTTAAATTGCTTAGAGAGTAAAAGAGTACAGAATTGTTTCTGCATAGAATCTTGAAAGTTTCCGCTGCAAAGAAACACTTTTATCCTCCAATTAAATTGGAATGGGAAAATTTAATTGGAAGAACTGTTCTTAGCAATGTTTTCCCCTGTGGGTGAAATAAGATGCAGATAGTTTCCGATATGATAAAAGAAAGATATTTGTTTTAAAGTTAAAATATGATATTGTTATTTTCTGACCAACGTTGATGATAACAGTACTATAATTCTGTGAGTCTTATGTTTAAAACTTAAATCTCTGATAAAAATTTTATCAAAGCGATCAATTTTCAGAGAACAGATAAAGATCAAGAAATGCTCTTGAACTAGAGAAATGTATATTTCTTGTTCACTGCAATAAAGTTGATGATGATTATTATTTCTTAGTAAAGTTGTTTAATAGAAATACTATCATCACATTGTTTATGAGTAATATGCATTATTTCCATTTCTGCCCAACAATGATATGGAATTAATGTAGAAGGATGATGTTTTATTCTAATTCTGCCCAACGGTGATTTAGAATATAAAAGAATGTTTTAAAAGTTTCATGTGCATATTTTTTAACCAGACCAACATGGGGTCATTTTTATGCTCATTATTGTTGATTATTGGCTAATTTTTCTCGGACCAAAAGTTTTCCATGCTTTCATTCGTGAAAGCGAATGGTCGGGTACTTGTGACCCGAAAGATGACCAAGAAAGGTCATAACGTGAGGGAGTATGTTCTCTCTAAAGAATGACTTTAAAAGAAAAAGAATTATTGGATATTAATCCAAGAAAAGACAAAAGATAGATCATTGAGAGTCTTGGTTGACAAATGTTTTTCATGTACTCTCTATGAAGAAGATTTTTCAATCAACATGATTTGAGATGAAACAAGCAACATGCGTGTTTAGTTTGACCAACGTCGGATCAAGCATGTGTGTCAAAGAGCATTCAAATTTATTTCTGAATTTGATGATTGAATATGCAGTCAAAAGAGCCAATTCTGGCATTTATGTCCCTTATAGGGAATTACCCGTATAGCGGGAAAAGATGATTATGATAAAACCACATGGCGGGAAAAGTTTGGGAAAATACCTGCGTAACTGGGTAAAGTTGACATGGTATTATGTCAAAAATCATGTATGGCAGGAGAAATGTAGGCAAAAGGAGCTATCCGGAGAAAGATATGATGACTCATATGCGTTTAATGTGTCCCACACTGGGAGAAAAGTATGGAGTAACTATTATGCTTTCCTAGTATCGACAGTACACCACGGTCATTAAGCACTCAAAATCCAAGGAGAATAAAAGTTAAAGACGAAGCTAAAGATAAAAATGATATGCAAGTGTGACTTGCAAAAGTACTAATGATAAAGAACTCTGTTGAGTTTCTGAAATGGAATGAGGAAAAAGTACTCATATACCAGTTAATAGATAACTTCATTACGTATGAAGTAATCAGATAAATGAAGTAGTAGATAATCAAAGTTTTCTCACTTCGCAAGAGTTGTGAATGGTTTTTAGAAATCGTGGCAGAAAAGTTCTTGCCACATTTCGAGGGGGAGAAAGAAATATGAGATATCCATTAATGAAGAATGTGATCGTCTGGGGAGTACAACGGTCATAATAATACCCCTAAAGAAAAGAAATAGTTGTATTCCTGGATCTTTTACAGTTTCGAAAGCAGACTAAGGAATACTAAGACGACGCTTAACAGTGCCATAAAAAAGATAGTTTTAACAGAATAAACCCAAATAATAAAGTTTAAAGATACCCCATTTTTAGTGAATATGGAGTAATCTGGGGGAGCATGGTATGAAAATACCTAAGACTCGAATAGATTGTATCTGGGGGAGCATGTTGTATAACCTATACAACACCCGTTGTTAGCTCTACAAGGGAGGAATGAGTAAACATGGATCTTGTGATAAAGGTCCCTGTAAAACCCATTGCCTCTTGGAAATGAAAGACTATAGAATTAATTTGCCTCTTAGCAATGATAGAGCAACAACAGCCCCATATAAAAGAAGTGACACATATGAAAGAAGTGACAGTACCTGAGACACAAATCGTCTCAAGGAAGGAGAAAATCAGATACTTCTGATTACTATAAAGTTTATGTTAGTGAAATTCAAATGGAGGTTGATCCCACCTCATTTAAAACGCTCAATCGAGCTTTGAGAAGTGTCTGCTTTGTCCAAATGATAAGGGGCTATGTCGGTGTCAAAACCGGCGGATCTCGGGTAGGGGGTCCCGAACTGTGCGTCTAAGGCGGATGGTAACAGGAGGCAGGGGACACGATGTTTTACCCAGGTTCGGGCCCTCTTGATGGAGGTAAAACCCTGCGTCCTGCTTGATTATTCTTGATAATATGAGTAGTACAAGAGTTGATCTACCACGAGATCGGAGATGCTAAACCCTAGAAGCTAGCCTATGGTATGATTGTATGTTGTCCTACGGACTAAAACTCTCCGGTTTATATAGACACCGGAGGGGGCTAGGGTTACACAAAGTCGGTTACAAAAGAGGAGATATACATATCTGTATTGCCTAGCTTGCCTTCCACGCCAAGTAGAGTCCCATCCAGACACGGGACGAAGTCTTCAATCTCATATCTTCATAGTCCATCAGTCCGGCCAAAGGATATAATCCGGCTGTCCGGATACCCCCTAATCCCGGACTTCCTCAGTAGCCCCCGAACCAGGCTTCAATGACGATGAGTCCGGCGCGCAGTGTTGTCTTCGGCATTGCAAGGCGGGTTCTTCTCCAAATTCCGAACGTTTGTTAAGCAGTGTCCGGCCCCATAAATGTTGGACCTCTTGGCTTCTGCGCCCAATAAGGGCTATCTCCCACGCGTCGAATGAATACGAGGCGCCAGGGTGTTTTTACATTCGCCCCCCTAGCTAGATAAATAAATTATCCATTAAAGGGATGGGGATTCTTAGATCCAATCCATATCATCCTCCCCCAGCGAGAATCCATTGGAGCGCGCTTCGGAAAAATCCACTCCAACATGGCCGACCTCCGCAGCTCCTCCTCCCGCCCCCGTAGCCCTAAGCCCGGTGATTGGGAGAGGTGTTCAATTCCACACAGTCGATTAGTCGAACTGCAGACTAAGGGATTTCTCCCTCCAGCGTATATGGTTCCTGTCCGAGCCGGGCTCGCCACCTACAATAGCGGGGAGCAAGCGGAGAGCTTCCCAAGCCCCTCTAGGGGGGAGCGGGTATGCCTTGTTCCTTATTTATTAAGGGGACTCGGATTTCCAATTCATCCGTTCCTCCGCGGGCTCCTGGAGTTTTACAGCCTCCAACTGCATAATTTCACCCCTGCTTCCATATTACACATCGCCGGCTATGTTGCCCTTTGCGAGTTATTCCTGGGCTGCGAGGCTCATTTTGAGCTGTGGAAAAGGTTATTTTGCCTCGTCCCCCGCACACAGAAGGGGTCACTTTATCAAGTGGGCGGAGCCGAAATATGGCGCATCGCCGAAACCGGATACCTGTCCGGTACTCCAAAGAAGACGTCCGAAGACTGGCCTTTGGAATGGTTTTATATGGAGGACATCCCCCTTTCGGACCCTGTTCGGTGGGGTCTTCTTGAGTTCAACAATGCTCCTTTGAAGAAACGCCGAAGTTGGCGCCCACGGAGCCCCCAGGAGGAAGACAATGGGGAAGTCCTTTACCTGATGAACCGGATTAAAGCGCTGGCTCAATCAGGATTGACAGTAATCGAGGTTATGTCAATATGCATAATGCGGGGAGTGTAGCCACTTCAATATCGAGGGCACCCCCTATGGTGTTTTAACAGGGAAGATGATGCCACCCGTTGCGGGCGTAAAGGTCCGGACAACGCTGCCGCCTTAGCAAAAATTCTATCTGATTTGTTCAAGGGAGAGGAAGAGGAGTTCATCTGCATCAAGCCACGGGATGGATTCTCTATGTACAACCCTCCAAGCTGGGTGAGTTATATCTCCCTACTCCCATTCTTCCCGCATTCTTTGTCATAGGTATTCACCTTGCCATTATGCGGCAGGAACTGCGAAAAGCCATAAGGGAGGTCAACAGCCCATCCCCACAACTAGAGGACCCTGACCGGGCCCTTGGTCCCGGACTCAAAGAAGATCCGGACATATTCGTGGAGCTGATAGACCGGTAGTTCTATCAATTAAGCTGTGATGGCGCCATGGTGGCCATTACGGCCGACTATCCCGGACTGCTTCCTGCATCGCACGTAAGAAAAAACAAAAATCCCAACTCCAAAAACTAGGATCCCCTTTTAGACACTTCACCTACCATATACATATGGTGTTTTACAGGGAAGGCCTTCGGGACGCCGTGCCGAACCCGCAGCAACTCGTCAACAAGAGGCACCGATGCCGGGCAGGCCAAGAAGGAAGGCGGTCAAGATGAAGACGCCGGCGCAGAGGTATGACAAAACCCCCGCTCCGTGGTTGTCGTCTTTCTCAAAACGTAATGACGTCCATGCTTCTTTAACAGAAAAAATGCTCGCCGGAATGTGTCCGGTGAGGCTGCCGATCATGCTTCCACCAGTCGGGTTCCAGGACCGGACATAGAGGCGGAAGCCGACATGGGGCGAACGCCGAATACTCCTCCTACAGAGGATGCAGATAGACTATCCGCTACAAATTCAGAAGTGGAGAGCGCCATGAATCATAGGCGTCGCCGAGCCGTACTCCGTGACGCTTGCTTCTCCCTAGAGGCATTTGATGCCTTCAATTCTGGAGCCGCGTACCTCCGTGCTGCTCAAAATGGTCTAGCCAGAGCCACAGACGAATATGTAAAGGGATGTACGGGTAAGCAAATCTGACAATTATATGTATCAGTAGCCCCTGAGACTTGAAACAGTTAGCAGAACTGATTTAAGGATCATCTATTGTGCAGGTTCTTACAGAGAAGAATACTCGACTGTCACAGGAGCTGGAGGAATGCAAGACCCAACTTCGGGCCGCCATTGCCGCATTGAAGGAACCTAAAAAGTCCCCAGCAGGTAACATTTGTTTCAAAGAATGATAGGTACCATATAGCGTGCGGTGTGGCTGCAGATCTAACAATAGATATTGCAGATGAATCCAGAGAGAATCCGGAAGACCAGCATGCCGTACGATAGCTAGAGGCTAGCGAACGCGTGCTGACTGAGGTCAGGCGGGAAAAAAAATCTCCAAGATGCCAATACCAAGCTGAGCGTGGAACTGAAAGATGTTCGAGCCCAGCTTGTGGACTCTGAGAAGGAGAATAAGCGGCTTCGACGCGACATTTTCAGTAAGTGCTTGAACGAACCCTTAAAAAGGGGACGGCGGAGAAGCCGGCTAACAGAGTTATGTCTGCAGGTATGCTGACGGGTCGTCCCGCAGAGGAGATGCCCGGGTCTGCAGGTGATCTTCTATCCGAGCTCTCACAACTGCACGAACAAGTTCGGCAGGTGATGCAAGGTGTTGCCCAGGCCTTGTGGCCATCAGTCTCCCCGCCAGAAGGCATTGGAGAGCTTGCGCAGAAGCTCGAGGGAGCGCGGCGGCACTTCCGATTATGGAAGATATCGGCCTGCCGTCAAGGTGCCAGGGAAGCCTGGGCCATGGTGAAGACGCGGTATACCAAGGCTGACCCAAACCACATGGCCGAGGTCGGACCTATGGGGCCCGATGGGAAAGAGATCCCCGTTAAATTAGTCTACGGGCAAGTAGAATTAGCGGCAAAGTATTCCCAACAGGATTGTAGGCTAGACCGCCTGTTGGATGGTATAGAAGAGGAATTTAGTCAGTCTACATGACTATGCAATTAAAGTGACATGTATAATGCCTTCTAGCCGGATTGTAAATCATTTGTCATGGCGGACCTTTTCGCTTCAACCTCGGGACCCGATAGTCCGAAGTGTGTCCGAATACCCGCTCAGTTATATAAGAACCGGGGTATGCATGGAGACCAGGCGTAGGGGTCATTAGTGCTTGAACAGACAAGTACTCAACTAGTTATGTTATATTACATGGGTAGTAAGAAGCATCTTCCAGGGAGAATAGTTCCGCTAGGGGTTCCTTTCCCTGGGTACGCATGCCCAAAAGTGCATGTCCGGACTGCGATAGGAGACGCAGGCAAAAACCTCTGGGGGCATATATGGGAAATAAATAAAAATCATCTTTTGTTCGCCGACCGAATATTCCCTTAAGAACGCTAACTTTCGGCTTCACCCAGTCTGAGGTACACATCCGGCTGACCCCGCAGTAACAATCGCAGAGGTGCTCCCCTTATGCCCTAGCCGAATTAACGGGAACGTAGGGCATAAATACAAGAGCCAGGCGACCCAGCTTGGCCAAAACTTAAGTCATATCGATGCATATAATGGCAAAGAAAAGGTACATGCGGAAGAATAACACATGTGCGGGGCATGAAGCCCAGATAGATAATTAAGCTTCTGTGTAAGAAGCCCCCAGGTATAATGAGCGCGGTTAGCGCGTCTATAGTGTGCAAGCGAGGCACAAGTTGGCCCTTGAAGGCCTTGAGGAAGAATAAAAAGAAAGAAAGAGAAAAAAAACAGATAATGTATATGCAAAAAATTGATAGAGGAAGGAGACGAACATAGAGTCCGGCGCTAGACGTAGAATCTTTGGAGCCTGGCTGCGTTCCATGGGTTCGGCTCAAGTCGATTATTTGATGCATCCCGCAGACGGTACGCTCCACCGGTCAGAACCTGGTCAATAATGAACGGACCTTCCCATTTGGGCTCGAGCTTGGTCTTTTTCTTCTCTGGCAGGCGTAGAACTAACTCACCAACGTTATAAGTTTTGGCCCGTACTTCTCTGCTTTGGTATCTGCGAGCCTGTTGCTGATAGAATGCGGAACGGGCTTTTGCCACGTCACGCTCCTCCTCCAGAGTGTCCAGACTGTCCTGCCAATCGAGCCCAGCTTCTTTTTCTTTGTACATGCGCACTTGAGGTGAGTCATGAATTATGTCACAGGGCAGAACTGCCTCTGCGCCGTACACCATAAAGAAGGGTGTGTATCCGGTAGTATGATTCGGCGTGGTCCACAGCCCCCAGAGTACGGAGTCGAGCTCCTCTACCCAGTGCGTGTTAGACTCCTTTAAGGACCGCACTAATCTGGGTTTGATGCTGCTCATGATAAGACCATTTGCTCGCTCAACTTGGCCGTTGGTTTGTGGGTGATATACGGAAGCATAATCGACCTTGATGCCCATGTTGTTGCACCAGAGTTTTACCTCGTTGGCCGTGAAATTCGTGCCGTTGTCAGTGATGATGTTGTGGGGGACGCCATAACGGTGTACAACCCCGGATATGAAGTCTATCACCAGTCTGGATTCGGCTGTTTTAACAGGTTTGGCTTCTATCCATTTGGTGAATTTATCCACCATGACCAGTAAGTATTTTTTCTTATGGGTTCCCCTTTAAGGGGTCCAACCATGTCAAGCTCCCAGGCCGCGAAAGGCCAGGTAATGGGGATTGTTTGGAGGATGGTGGGTGGCATATGGCTTTGGTTTGCAAAAAGCTGGCAACTGGCGCAGCGTTGGACCAAGTCCTGTGCATCTGCCCGGGCCGTCGGCCAATAAAAACATGTACGGAAGGCCTTGCTTACAAGGGCCCGGGCTGCGGCGTGGTGGCCTCCGAGTCCGGCGTGAATTTCTGCCAAAAGCTTCCGCCCTTCCTCTTCGGAGATGCACCTTTGAAGGACTCCGGTAGTGCTTTTCTTATACAGCTCTCCCTCGTGGACCCTGTAGGCTTTAGATCGCCGCACTATGCAGCGTGCCTCATTTTGGTCCTCGGGAAGTTCCTGCCTAGTTAGGTAGGCCAGGAATGGTTCTGTCCACAGGGTGATGACGACCATTATTACGTGGGCTAAAGGTGTTATTTCGGTGGCAGAGCCTCCGATTATGTTAGAGTGTTCGATATCGGGCATTTTGGCCGGGTCCGGACTATTGTTACCGTTGTCCCCTTCCCATACCACAGATGGCTTAAACAACCTCTCCAAAAAGATGTTGGGGGGGGACCGCATCGCGTTTTGCGCCGATGCGGGCGAGGATATCCGCCGCCTGATTGTTTTCCCAAGCCACATGGTGAAATTCGAGCCCCTCGAACCGAGCTGACATTTTTAGGATGGCATTTCGATAGGCCGCCAGTTTCGGATCCTTGGCATTGAAGTCTCCATTTATTTGGGATATTGCGAGGTTCGAATCCCCACGCACCTCCAGGCGTTGAATGCCCATGGAGACTGCCATCCAAAGATCATGCAACAGGGCTTCGTATTCAGCTGTGTTGTTGGAGTCTGTATACAGTATCTATAGTACGTATTGAACGGTATCTCCGGTTGGGGACGTCAGGACGACACCAGCCCCCAGACCGGCCAGCATTTTGGAGCCGTCGAAGTGCATGATCCAATTGGAGTATGCGCCGTACTCTTTAGGGAGTTCGGCTTCCGTCCATTCGGCGACAAAGTCGGCCAATACTTGCGATTTAATGGCTCGCCGAGGTTTGTATGTTATGTCGAACGGGAGGAGCTCAATGGCCCATTTGGCAATCCGGCCCGTGGCATCGCGGTTGTTTATAATATCATTAAGTGGCACTTCCGAGGCTACTGTAATCGAACACTCTTGAAAGTAGTGTCGCAGCTTCCGGGATGCCATGAATACCGCATAGGCTATCTTTTGATAATGTGGGTACCGTGATTTGCATGGAGTGAGGACAGTGGATACATAATATACCGGCTTTTGAAGAGGGAATTTATTTCCGTCCGCTTCTCGTTCGATGACGAGCACTGCGCTTACAACCTGATGAATTGCCGCAATGTATAACAGCATTGGTTCGCCAATGTTTGGCGCGGCCAGGATTGGGTTGGTTGCCAGTATGACTTTTATTTCTTCCAATCCGGCTATGGCCACGTCCGTCCACTCGAAGTGCTCGTTGCGCCGAAGGAGGCGATAAAGGGGTAATGCCTTTTCTCCTAAGCGGGAGATAAAGCGGCTTAGAGCCGCCACACATCCAGTTAATTTCTGGATTTGTTTGAGGTATTTTGGGGTAGCCAACTGTGACAAAACTTGGATTTTGGCCGGATTAGCTTCAATTCCTCTACTGGAGACAATGAAGCCCAAGAGCTTTCCGGCTGGTACACCGAAAACGCATTTTTCTGGATTGAGCTTGATTTCGTATGTTCGGAGGTTGTCGAATGTGAGCCTCAAGTCGTCTATTAGAGAGTCGACGTGTTTGGTTTTGACGACCACATCATCTACGTATGCCTCTACTGTTTTGCCGATCTGTTTCTCCAGACATGTCTGAATCATGCGCTGATATGTTGCGTCAGCGTTTTTGAGCCCAAAATGCATTGTCTTGAAACAAAAGAGGCCGTATGGTGTGATAAATGCCGTTGCGGCTTGGTCGGACTCTGCCATCTTGATTTGGTGGTAGCCAGAGTATGCGTCGAGGAAACACAATGACTCGTGTCCTGCGGTAGCATCAATAATTTGATCGATGCGGGGAGGGGGAAGGGATCCTTTGGGCAGGCCTTGTTGAGGTCCTTGAAGTCGACACATAGGCGCCAGGATTTGTCCTTCTTTGGTACCATCACCAGATTTGCTAGCCAGTCCGGGTGTTTTATTTCTCTAATGAATCCGGCCTCCAATAACTTGGCTAGTTCCTCTCCCATAGCTTGTCTCTTAGGTTCAGAGAAACGCCGAAGAGCCTGCTTGACCGGCTTAAATCCCTTTAGGATATTGAGGCTATGCTCGGCCAGCCTGCGTGGGATTCCTGGCATGTCTGAGGGGTGCCAGGCGAATATGTTCCAATTCTCGCGCAGGAACTCTCGTAGTGCGGCGTCCACGACGGAGTTTAACTGTGCCCCGATGGAGGCTGTTTTTGTAGGGTCCGTTGGGTGGACTTGGAATTTGACTATTTCATCCGCTGGTTTAAAAGAGATGGACTTGGATCTCTTGTCAAGTATCACATCGTCCCTGTCCACTGTGGAGCGTAGTGCAGTTAATTCCTCGGCCGAAAGGGCTTCAGATAATGCCTCGAGGGCCAATGCGGCTGTTTTGTTTTCGGCGCGGAGTGCTGTGTCCGGATCACTAGCGAGAGTGATGATTCCGTTAGGCCCGGGCATTTTGAGCTTCATGTACCCATAATGGGGTATGGCTTCGAAGATCGTAAACGCCTCCCGTCCTAAAAGGGTGTGGTATCCACTACTGAACGGGGCCACTTGGAATGTAATTTATTCGGACCTATAGTTCTCTGGCGTGCCGAATACCACATCTAGTGTGACTTTCCCAGCACAGCGTGCTTCCCGACTGGGGATGATTCCTCTGAAGGTTGTGCTGCTTTGCTCAATGCGGTTCCAGTCTATTTCCATTTTTTGAAGAGTTTCCTCATAGATGAGGTTTAATCCACTGCCGCCGTCCATGAGTACGTTGGTGAGTCGAAAGCCGTCCAGAATTGGACTGAGGACCAGTGCAGCTGGTGCTCGGGCTGTTCGGAATTTAGGTTCGTCACTGGCATTGAAGGTAATAGCCGTGTCACTCCATGGATTCATTGCTGCCACGTGGCAGATTTCAGCGAGGCTGCGGAGTGTTCGCTTGCGCCTATTATTTGATGCGAAGGTTTCAAAGACTGTTAATACCGTATTGTTATCCACGGGATGGTGCTTTGTAGCATTTGGGATGAGAAGATCCTCACCGTTTTTGGCCACCTGTCGGAGTATCCAACATGCTCTAAGGCTGTGTGTTGGTATGGTATCCGCTGTATTATGAATTTTGCAAGGTCCGTTAAGTCATCCCTCCAATACGGTTCCATGCCCTGTAGAGGGTATTTGTTTCTTTTGAACTAACTCGGGTGCCTTATGATAGTGCACTCTTTTACTTCGGACTGGGTGTATATTCCGAGCCGGATTATCCCAAAATTTCATTTCGGTTTTCCAGGCGCTTTCCATCGCACAGTACTTTCGTACTATGGACACCAAGTCAGCGAAGCGTGATATTTCACGGCGACTTAAGGCGTTAAGGATTCCCTTGTCCGTGCAATTATTGCAGAAGAATAAGACTGCGTCTTTCTCGCGATAGTCCTTAACCTTGTTCATCACAAGGAGGAATCTGGCCCAATAGTGATGTACTGTTTCATGGGGCTCTTGCCTGATGTGTGAAAGATTATTTATGTCTGGGCGGGTGGGTGGATTTGAGTCCGAACCCCTACCCGATCTGAGACCCAGGGGCCGAGGAGTTTCCAATCTTGGAAGTTCGGATTCCGGAGTGTTGCCCGATGAGTCTGGCCCGCTGCCTGACTCTAGGTTCAGGGCTTGGGAGAAGTCCTCCCATAAACGGGTATCCAGCTCGGAGAGCTCAGGAATCCGGACATAGTTAGTCCTTAGGAAAAATCGCCGCATTGTTCCTCCACCACCGCAATATGATGGATGACCGGTGGAGAATTAATCTCCCTCTGATCGGGTTTCAGCCCAATCCGATCATAGTCTGTAGCGACTTCCAAGGCGGCGATACGATCCAAGAGCTCGTTTAGGGAAGAGAGCTCTATTGGATCCATCTGCTTGGCGAATTCCGAGCCGACGTGGAGGCTGTTTTTGATGACTCGAGAAGTCATCATTGGTGCAGCGGCTGAACTAGCGGTCATGACGAAACTGCCAAGCCAGAGAATTTGGCCGACAGCCAGGGCTCCTCCGGTAGTGATGTTGTTTTTAACAACGAGACGAGGCATCCTTCCTTACGGCGACGGCACAGTGGAACTCTCAATGAAAGCACCAATGTCGGTGTCAAAACCGGCGGATCTCGGGTAGGGGGTCCCGAACTATGCGTCTAAGGCGGATGGTAACATGAGGTAGGGGACACGATGTTTTACCCACGTTCGGGCCCTCTTGATGGAGGTAAAACCCTACGTCCTGCTTGATTATTCTTGATAATATGAGTAGTACAAGAGTTGATCTACCACGAGATCGGAGAGGCTAAACCCTAGAAGCCAGCCTATGGTATGATTGTATGTTGTCCTACGGACTAAAACCCTCCGGTTTATATAGACACCGGAGGGGGCTAGGATTACACAAGGTCGGTTACAAAGGAGGGGATATACATATCCGTATTGCTTAGCTTGCTTTCCACGCCAAGTAGAGTCCAATCCGGACACAGGACGAAGTCTTCAATCTCGTATCTTCATAGTCCATCAGTCCGACCAAAGGATATAATCCGGCTGTCTGGATACCCCCTAATCCAGGACTCCCTCGGGCTATATGAGATGAAATAAAATTGGTGAATCCCAACGATGTTTGGGACTCATAAGTAATTTCCAATGGAGCATAAACAGTAGGCTATAAAGGGTCTACAAGGTCAATGTGTTTCCAAAGGAAAGATTTTGTGCAAAGTGAATGAATAAATTACAATGAGTGTTAGTGGCACATCATGACTGACATCATGATTTGAGTTGCATCAGATGAAAGTAAAGAACACAAGGGATACTGCTTCAAGAAGTTTGTTATGGACTAGAGCAAGTCCCTAGACAGTGGCATTTAAAGTTAAAAGAATCAGATGTTATTTTGGGTTAAACAAAATGAGAGGACAATTGTATTCATGCAAAGTTATAGAATGGGGAATTCATTTCCTAATCCTATTCATGTGGATGACATCTTACTTGCTAGTGGTCATGTCAATCTACTGCAGGAGAAGAAAAGAAGTTCTTGTTCTCAAAGTTCAAAAGAATGTTCTCGGTAGAGTGTCTCTCATTATAATTATCGAGATTCACCAAGAAAAGAATAAAATGGGTATTAGGAATGTCGCATGAACATGCTAAGAAAGGTCTCTAAAGTATGCATGCGAGAAAACCTACGCCTGTTCTTATAGTCAAGGGTAATGGAACTGTAAACTATGGTGTTCCAAAAGTTGATGAGAAAAAATTGAAACGGATATGGTACCATATGCTTCAGCTGTTGGAAGCTCAATATATTACCCTGACATAGCTCA
This sequence comes from Triticum dicoccoides, assembly GCF_002162155.2. NCBI lineage: Eukaryota > Viridiplantae > Streptophyta > Magnoliopsida > Poales > Poaceae > Triticum > Triticum dicoccoides. The sequence goes on from NC_041392.1 coordinate 261,322,551, forward strand.
CGTATCCGGGTTGTTTTAGTAATGTCCAGTCCATATATAGACCACTGGAATGGAGTCAAAGATATCGGTCTCATGCTGAAAGAAATAAGTGCTCTCAAAAGATTGTGAGCACAAAGACAGGACTTGTGAAATGTATAGCGAAATCCACAATTGTCGCTAACTTCCACACTTGGAGGTTTTTGTGTGGAAAATCTCCAAAGAATGAAACAATTATCATCAATGTGATGCAAAAACATTTTATAACTTGATATGAGGCTAAGGGACAGGCAAAATGGTTAAGAAGATTGTACCCGGAGTTGATAATGGTTGACAACAACGATAACCATTTTAAGTTTTTCGCTCCTATGACAACGAGTCAAGTGTTGATGCCAAACACACTGACACAGAGTTATGCGTTGTAAAGGAGAAAGTCCGGAATTATGTAGAAATGCTTGAAGCAAAAAAGCAATAGATAAGTGTTTGCAGATCTGCTTATTAAAGGCTTACCACCCAATGTGTTCAGAGAACACACAGTCGACATGGGTTTTATGGTATAGTCTAAGATTTCCGGACAATAAAGGGCCGAAGGTTAAAGAATTTGTTTCAAAACAGAAAGGTACGTTGTGGCTGTTTGATTCTATCGGTAATTGAGCTGTGGCGATGAAACATGTTCTATGTACCAATATGTGATGAAACAAATAAACTAGAAAGTATAAGGTTAAAAGTAAAGTTGAGATCAAGGGGAAGAATGTTAGGTTGACCTTTTCCCGATCGAGCCCAATGGCTCGACGGGCCCTTGACCCGCGCCCTCATCGGAGGCGCTGAACCTAACCATGGTTGGTGGGCCCCTGTTGCCACGCTATATAAAGGGGTGGTGGAGCCGGCCGCATGCAACACGAGATTCACTGTGCGACAGAACTCCACCTACATACCTACCGATCTATGGTTTATCCCGATAAAACGGGAAGCTCAACCACCGCCGCCACCCACGCACACTCACGCTCATGCCGCTGCCCCTTCACCATGGTGACTGGCGTGAGCTCGTATGGACAAACAGATGGTAGGACCACCGACAATCTGACCTACTCGATCCGTGAGGTATATCAAATGTTAGGTTGACCTTTTCCCGATCAAGCCTAACGACTCGACGGGCCCTTTACCCGCGCCCTGATCGGGGGCGCTGAACCTAACCATTGTTGGTGGGCCCTATTGCCGCGCTATATGAAGGGGTGGGGGAGCCGGGAGCACGCAACACGAGATTCACCGTGCGTCCAGAACCCCACCTACATCCCTACCGATATACGGTTTTAGCGCGGTACGACGGGAAGCTCAAACACCACCGCCACCCACGCACACTCGTGCTCACGCCGCTGCCCCTTCACCTTCGTGACTGGCGTGAGCTCGTCTGGACAAACAGAAGGTAGGACCACCGACGATCTGACCTACTCGATCCACAAGGTATATCAAATGTTAGGTTGATCTTTTCCCGATCGAGCCCAACGGCTCGACGGGCCCTTGACCCGTGCCCTGACCGGGGGCGCTGAACCTAACCATGGTTGGTGGCCCCCTGTTGCCGCGCTATATAAAGGGGTGGGGGAGCCGGCCGCACGCAACACGAGATTCACCGTGCGTCCAGAACCCCACCTACATCCCTACCGATCTAGGGTTTTAGCACGATACGACGGGAAGCTCAACCACCGCCGCCACCCACGCACACTCGCGCTCATGCCGCTGCCCCTTGACCATGGTGACTGGCGCAAGCTCGTCTGGACAAACAGAAGGTAGGACCACCGACGATCTGACCTACTCGATCCGCGAGGTATATCTATGGTATCAAACAGGTTTGGTTTAGGATCTTCAGTGCAAATCACATAAATTTTTTCCATTCCCCAAAGAGCCCTAAAGTGACACGACAAAGATCTGACGAGAGAGAGCCTAGTATTCGCTGGCAAAGTGCGCCGCCGCAAGGCCGCGCCTGTTCCTCTCGATTCCCGCACGCATCGGCAAGCCGATGTGCGGGGATGAAGAACCACCCCACACGGGGCCAAGGGCGCCGTGACCAAACCGCTCGACGGCGACGCACTCACCGCAAGGTGGACGCGCAGCTGGTGAGGGGGATGGCAACGGCGCCACCGCCGACCGCTCCGCCGTCGGGCTCCTCTCTCTCACTACTGGGTAGAGGTGGAAGAGAAAGACAGAAAAGAAATGAACGAAAAGGCGGAGCCTCGCCGCGCCTGGAAGCCTCGCCGTCGGCGGCTGGCCGGCGGCCAGAGAGAACTGCGGGCGCACAGGGGAGCAGGGAATGGCTCCGCCGCATCTCCCTGCCTCTCTCTCGCGTCAGGAGGCGTGGGATAGGAGGGAGGAAAAAAAGGAGAAGGAAAAGAGCGCCGCGGCGCAACCCAGTGGCAGTCGTCGCCGTCGCCGGTGGCTAGACGCGGCGCGGTGGCCCGGCGACCTGAACAGGTGCCGCCGCCGCGGAGTGAGAAGGAGAGCGGCGCGCGTGGGAAAGAACGGCGCTAGGGTTCTGTTCGAGCGGCTGAGCGGTTTTGTTCGGGCGAGATGAGCGGGTGACCGTCAGATCTCTGTGGACGGCCGCGATGGAAACCCTGGAGCAGTAGCTGGGCTACTGGGCCAAAAGGGAGGTGAGTGGGCCGCATCACTCGGCAGGCCGGGCGCTGCGCTGTGCTGCATAGGAGGCTGGGCGGAAGCGCGGATGGGCCAGTTTCGGCCCATAGAGGCGCGCACGGAAATTTTTATCCCGTTTTTTGGGCAAAAGTCACATGGTTTATTTTTTCTATTCAATTTTTTTCCAATAAAATTATTTGTTTAGAAATATAAAAGTAAACAGAAAAAGTTCGTGAAAATGAACACAGGAAATTTTCAAAAAACGAAATGTTCATGAATTTTATAAATAAAAAAATAAAGTTCATGAATTTTTATTTTTGTCAAAGAAATGTTTCTGTAAAGAATAAAAAGTTCATGAATTTCTTTTATTATTCATGTTTTTCTGCTGCGAATAAAAATAAAAGTGCTCCTTTGAAAGTGAATAGAACTAAAGTAAAAGATTAAATTGTTGCTTCTCTAATGCTTTTTTGAACCAACCGGTTTAAATTGCTTAGAGAGTAAAAGAGTGCAGAATTGTTTCTGCATAAAATCTTGAAAGTTTCCGCTGCAAAGAAAAAGTTTTATCCTCCAATTAAATTTGAATGGGAAAATTTAATTGGAAGAACTATTCTTAGCAATGTTTTCCCCTGTGGGTGAAATAAGATGCAGATAGTTTCCGATATGATAAAAGAAAGATATTTGTTTTAAAGTTAAAATATGGTATTGTTATTTTCTGACCAACGTTGATGATAACTGTACTATAATTCTCCGATTCTTATGTTCAAAACTTAAATCTCTGATAATTTTTTTATCAAAGCGATTAATTTTCATAGAACAGATAAAGATCAAGAAATGCTCTTGAACTAGAGAAATGTATATTTCTTGTTCATTGCAATAAAGTTGTTGATGATTATTATTTCTTAGTAAAGTTGTTTAATAGAAATACTATCATCACATTGTTTATGAGTAATATGCATTATTCCCATTTCCGCCCAACGATGATACGGAATTAATGTAGAAGGATGATGTTTTATTCTAATTCTGCCCAACGGTGATTTAGAATATAAAAGAAGGTTTTAAAAGTTTCATGTACATATTTTTTAACCAGACCAACATGGGGTTATTTTTTATGCTCATTATTGTTGATTATTGGCTATTTTTTCTTAGACTAAAAGTTTTCCATGCTTTCATTCGTGAAAGCGAATGGTCGGGTACTTTTGACCCGAAAGATGACCAAGAAAGGTCATAACGTGAGGGAGTATGTTCTCTCTAAAGAATGGCTTTAAAAGGAAAAGAATTATTGGATATTAATCCAAGAAAAGACAAAAGATAGATCATTGAGAGTCTTGGTTGACGAATGTTTTTCATGTATTCTCTATGAAGAAGATTTTTCAGTCAACATGATTTGAGATGAAACAAGCAACATGCGTGTTTAATTTGACCAACGTCGAATCAAGCATGTGTGTCAAAGAGCATTCGGATTTATTTCTAAATTTGATGATTGAATATGCAGTCAAAAGAGCCAATTCTGGCATTTGTGTCCCTTATAGGGAATTACCCGTATAGCGGGAAAAGATGATTATGATAAAACCGCATGGCGGGAAAAGTCTGGGAAAATACTGTTGGGGAACGTAGTAATTTCAAAAAAATTCCTATGCACACGCAGGATCATGGTGACGCATACCAACAAGAGGGGAGAGTGTTGTCTACATACCCTCGTAGACCGTTCGCAGAAGCGTTATATCAACGCGGTTGATATAGTCGTACGTCTTCACGATCCGAACGATCCAAGTAACGAAAGCACGGACCTCCGAGTTCTGCACACGTTTGGCTCGGTGATGTCCTCGCCTTCTCGATCCAGCAAGAGGGGCGAAGTAGTAGATGAGTTCCAGTAGCACGACGGCGTGCTGACGGTGTTGGTGAAGAAGAATCTTCGCAGGGCTTCGCCTAAGCACTACGAAAACTATGACGGAGGATAAATTAGAGGGGACGGGGTTGCCGGCACATGGCTTGGTGTTTCTTGATGTGTCTTTGGTGCTAGCCCTACCCCTCTATTTATATGTTGAGCCCTGGGGTCGAAACTTGGAGCAAAAGCCTCCTCAAAGTCGGTTTTACCCGAAAGGCAAGAGTCCCACTCGGACTCCAGGACCAAATGCCACAATCCTTGGCATCTGGCCCAGACACCATGGGCCTCGGTGTCTGGCCCAGGGCCAGACGCCAGGGTCTCCGGCGTTTGGCTCCCTGGCCTCCGCAAAACTCATTTTGCACCGACTTATAGCCCCATGGGCCTGACCCCTTGGCCAAACCATATCATCCAATATATGAATCTTTACCTCCAGACCATTCCGGAGCTCCTCGTCATGTCCGTGATCTTATCCGGGACTCCGAACAACATTCGGTCACCAACATACATAACTCATATAATACTATATCATCAACGAACGTTAAGTGTGCGGACCCTACGGGTTCGAGAACTATGTAGACATGACCGAGACACCTCTCTAGTCAATAACCAATAGCGGGACCTGGATGCCCATATTGGCTCCAATATATTCTACGAAGATCTTTATCGGTCAGACCGCATAACAACATACGTTGTTCCCTTTGTCATCGGTATGTTACTTGCCCGAGAATTGATCGTCGGTATCTCAATACCTAGTTCAATCTCGTTACCGGCAAGTCTCTTTACTCGTTCTGTAATACATCATCCCGCAACTAACTCATTAGTTGCAATGCTTGCAAGGCTTAAGTGATGTGCATTACTGAGAGGGCCCAGAGATACCTCTCTGACAATCGGAGTGACAAATCCTAATCTCGAAATACGCCAACCCAACAAATACCTTTGGAGACACCTGTAGAGCACCTTTATAATCACCCAGTTACTTTGTGACGTTTGGTAGCACACAAAGTGTTCCTCCGATAAACGGGAGTTGCATAATCTCATAGTCATAGGAACATGTATAAGTCATGAAGAAAGCAATAGCAACAAACTAAACGATCAAGTGCTATGCTAACGGAATGGGTCAAGTCAATCACATCATTCTCTAATAATGTGACCCCGTTAATCAAATGACAACTCATGTCTATGGCTAGGAAACTTAACCATCTTTGATTCAACGAGCTAGTCAAGTAGAGGCATACTAGTGACACTCTGTTTGTCTATGTATTCACACATGTATTATGTTTCCGTTTAATAAAATTCTAGCATGAATAATAAACATTTATCATGAAATAAGGAAATAAATAATAACTTTATTATTGCCTCTAGGGCATATTTCCTTCAGTCTCCCACTTGCACTAGAGTCAATAATCTAGTTCACATCGCCATGTGATTTAACATCAATAGTTCACATCACCATGTGATTAACACCCACAGTTCACATCATCATGTGACCAACACCCAAAGGGTTTACTAGAGTCAATAATCTAGTTCACGTCGCTATGCGATTAACACCCAAAGAGTACTAAGGTGTGATCATGTTTTGCCTGTGAGGGGAGTTTAGTCAATGGGTCTGCCACATTCAGATCCGTATGTATTTTGCAAATTTATATGTCAACAATGCCCTGCACGGAGCTACTCTAGCTAATTGCTCCCACTTTCAATATGTATCCAGATTGAGACTTTGAGTCATCTGGATCAGTGTCAAAACTTGCATCGACGTAACCCTTTACGATGAACCTTTTGTCACCTTCATAATCGAGAAACATATCCTTACTCCACTAAGGATAATTTTGACCAATGTCCAGTGATCTACTCCTAGATCACTATTGTACTCCCTTGCCAAACTCAGGGCAGGGTGTACAATAGGTCTGGTACACAGCATGCTATACTTTATAGAACCTATGGCTGAGGCATAGGGAATGACTTTCATTCTCTCTCTATCTTCTGCCGTGGTCGGGTTTTGAGTCTTACTCGACTTTACACCTTGTAACACAGGCAAGAAATCCTTCTTTGATTGTTCCATTTTGAACTACTTCAAAATCTTGTCAAGGTATGTACTCATTGAAAAACTCATCAAGCGTCTTGATCTATTTATATAGATCTTGATGCTCAATATGTAAGCAATTTTACTGAGGTCTTTCTTTGAAAAACTCCTTTCAAACATTCCTTTATGCTTTGCAGAATAATTCTACATTATCTCCGATCAACAATATGTCATTCACATATACTTATTAGAAATGCCGTAGTGCTCCCACTCACTTTCTTGTAAATACAGGCTTCACTGCAAGTCTGTATAAAACTATATGCTTTGATCAACTTATCAAAGCGTATATTCCAACTCTGAGATGCTTGCACCAGTCCATGGATGGATCGCTGGAGCTTGCATATTTTGTTAGTACCTTCAGGATTGACAAAACCTTCTGGTTGCATCATATACAACTCTTCTTTAATTAATTCATTAAGGAATGCAGTTTTGTTTATCCATTTGCCAGATTTCATAAAATGCGGCAATTGCTAACATGATTCGGACAGACTTAAGCATAGATACGAATGAGAAACTCTCATTGTAATCAACACCTTGGACTTGTCGAAAACCTTTTTGCCGCAACTCTAGCTTTGTAGATAGTAACACTACTATCAGCGTCCGTCTTCCTTTTGAAGATCCATTTAATCTCAATGGCTCGCCGATCATTGGGCAAGTCAATCAAAGTCCATACTTTGTTCTCATACATGGATCTCATCTCAGATTTCATGGCCTCAAGCCATTTCGCGAAATCTGGGCTCATCATCGCTTCCTCATAGTTCGTAGGTTCGTCATGGTCAAGTAACATGACCTCCAGAACAGGATTACCATAACACTCTGGTGCGGATCTCACTCTGGTTTACCTACGAGGTTCGGTAGTAACTTGATCTGAAGTTACATGATCATCATCATTAGCTTCCTCACTAATTGGTGTAGTAGTCACAGGAACATATTTTTGTGATGAACTACTTTCCAATAAGGGAGCAGGTACAGTTACCTCATCAAGTTCTACTTTCCTCCCACTCACTTCTTTCGAGAGAAAATCCTTCTCTAGAAAGGATCCATTCTCAGCAACCCAATGTCTTGCCTTTGGATCTGTGATAGAAGGTGTACCCAACTGTCTCCTTTGGGTATCCTATGAAGACACATTTCTCCGATTTGGGTTTGAACTTATCAGGATGAAACTTTTCCTTATAAGCATCGTAACCCCAAACTTTAGGAAACGACAACTTTGGTTTCTTGCCAAACCACATTTCATACGGTGTCGTCTCAATGGATTTATACGGTTCCCTTTTTAACGTGAATGCAACTGTCTCTAATGCATAAACCCAAAAATATAATGGTTAATCAGTAAGAAACATCATAGTTTGCACTATATCCAATAATAGTACGGTTATGACGTTCAGACACACCATTGTGCTGTGGTGTTCCAGGTGGCGTGAGTAGTGAAACTATTTCACATTGTTTTAACTGAAGGCCAAACTCGTAACTCAAATATTTTACTTCCGCGATCATATCGTAGAAACTTTTTGTTGACACCCAATTTTGGCAAGATATAGATTGCAATGAAGATGGTCTCGAGTGAACGGGTGTTCAGCATGAAAAGGTTCACGTCGCCGAGTGGAACCACTTTGATCTTTCGGTTGCATTCATTCGACTTTATCTTACGGACCGAAACTATACTCCGAGTGGCATAATTCAATGTTCCGAGTGGTTTTTGGCCAATCACGTCTTCCAGATGACCTCAGATGAAGGAGCATTCTTAAGGAATTGTCTTCGTCTCGTCGAGGCAATCAATTTTAATATATAAATCATCTCAATCCGAGTTCATATGCAAAAGTTAGAGGCAATACACTGCACACCGAACCTCAACGAAAATATGGCGCGAGGTGCCAGACACTTGTCTGATAGGTTGCGCGAGTAATTAGGCCATCAAGACGGCCTTGAATCGAAAAACCTTCAACATGAAATTTTTTTGTCTCGTCGAGCCGATTGTTTTTCATATAAAATTTGTCTTAATCCGAGGTCGTATGCAACCTGGAGAGGCAAATCAAGATGAGGCTGTGTTTTCAGTCGGGAAATCTGAGTGAAAAGTTTACCATCCGAGTGAAAACCTACCGATCAAGTAAAAGGTCGAGTGAAAAACTTATCGATCGAGTAAAAGATTGGCTTCCAAGTGAAAATATAGTAATCCAAGTGAAATTATCATCCGAGTGAAAAGATTACCGTCGGAATGAAAACTTGACGTTCGAGTAAGATATTACCTTCCGAGCGAAATATAGTCATCCGAGTGAAAGATTGTCTTCCGAGTGAAATTATAGTCGTCCGAGTGAAAGATTATCTTGCGAGTGAAAGACTCTAACATCCGAGTGAAAAGGTCCAGTTGGACGAAAAACTCTAATATCCGAGTGGATGAGTTCGGATCCGAGTGAAACTGAAGATGTGCCCGAAAGGTAATCCAGATGACCTCGGATGGAAAAGTGATCAACACGGAAGTTGTGCGCATCATCAAAACGGTGAACTTCGGTTTTGGAGTCATTATCATATGAGATAGTATATGGCCTGTAAGTTCACTACGAGACTCGGACAATCCAGTCTGTTACATGACCGAGTCCGACTGGATATTAAAGATGGCTTCGTGGAATATTTAAGATGGTCTTATTGGGAAAAGTGTTCAACATAAGAATTGTTCGTCTCGTCGAGGCACACAAGTTTCATATTTGGGCCGTCTTGATCGGAGGTCATATGCAAGCTCGGCGGCCCGCGCAAAGAGGAAGACAGAAGTTGGGCCAGATTCAGACTGAATCCGAGTTGGAATAGAATTAGGACTCTAGGATGTGAATTGATGTAATTTTTTGTAAGGAAAGCCTAGATGAATCCTTTGCTTGTACGAAAAGTCCAGCCGCCTCTTATATATGTTGGGGGTGATGGCCGATTGAACAACACCAATCGAATAAACACATCTACTACTTTTTCATGTTCATCTACTTTTTATCTCTCCCTTGTATCTTTCTTCTCGTTCTTCGCTAGTTCTTCATGCCGAAGGGCTGCGGAATCATGAGGCTCTAGGGGCGAGCAAATCGACCTAGAGCAGCCCATAGCCGCTGCGAGCCTTGACCGGGTCCCTCCCGGGTAAGCGGGGCTTCGGGTCTACAAAAGCGTCTGCCGGCTGTCCTGCGTATCGCACTGCCGGTCGGACCTCCTTCGACGCGAGCTGCGGTGCATCACCCCCGGCGTCGAGGGTACACGGTGACGTGTTCATGTGCGAACACACTTTTTGGTGACTCCGCTGGGGACAAAGCTTTGAACAGTCTCCAGCCTGTTCTTGCTACGAGGAGGGCGTCATCAAGCGGCTGTAATCTACAACGGTAACATGTATCATCAATCTCCTTACGTAGATGCAAATAGCCCTTATGTTGAGGTTGCTAGATCTTTCAATGGACAAGTCATGTCGGCTAGCCCTAACGAGCAAAGGCCGACTAGTTATTTCGTTGGAGAAACTTGGAATTTACAGAATCGCGACATCCAACTTATGAATATGAACTTTCGTGCATCGGCAACATCTTTCAATATGCCGGTGAACAACACGGTTTGTTCGAGTGATCAATATATGATGCCTCATGTACAGGAGGGTGTCTCCCAGTTTTATCCATCGACAGCCGACTCGCAATATGCGGGTTCATCCCCAAACATGCTGATGGATGGGGGAATCGGTCATGCTTCCATTAGCTATTTGGCCGGTTATCCTCAGTCATCATATAATACACCTCATGATATTAATTGTTCAGCATCATATGCAACTAAAAGTATTCATGACTCGGCTCACTTTTATGGCCGAGTGAATGGAGATTCTACAGGAGTGTATGTGTCTAATATTGCAGGAGATGAGGTGACTTTGGCTGCGTTAAAAAGCTTAGCGCAAAATAAGAAGATTACCACTCTTTGCCTTGAGCAACATGATAAAGGTTTGGTTCCTGATTATGAGGCAATAAAAGCTAGGGTTTTGAAATAAGATGAAGTGTTACCGATTGATCAAATTGGCGTGAGAAAATATTCAACAAAAGTGCACATGTCTTCACCTATCATTGCAGCATGTTATACACCCCCTATACAATCGCAAAATTTCGGCAACATTAATTCATTGCCGAAAGATCGTAAAAGTATTGGGGGGCAAGCGAATCCAAGTAGGGATGAGTCTAAAGAAAAATAGCTGGCCCAAGTGGACAAGATCAAGCCAAAGCTCACAAGGAATAGAGTCAACAAATTTACTACACCTACCCTTGAGGAATTACCAGCAGCATATCGACACGCCTATGAAGCACTCAAGAAGAAGCGTGGAGATGGATATTTGCAAGAATACGTCAAGTGCCTTCCTCCATGTAGCAACCATTTTGGTCCTTCTACACTTTTGAGGCAAGATGAAAAAGAAGCTTTGCAAGCAAACCAGCAAAAAAGGATTCACTCGGCTAATACGGTGGATTCGGTTGAAACCGGATTGAGCACAGGGATGTTTAAGGCCCAGTGCGTTGCATCATGCCAGCCGAGTGCATCGTTCCAGACGAGTGCATCACCGGCTAAAGCCGAGTGCGTCAAGCCAACTATTGCCGCGTGTACCAAAATAGAAGATGCAAGCTTGGTTGAGCAAAGGAACGACAAACGCAACAAATTGGCTGTGCTCGATTTTTCTGGATGTAAGGGAGCTTACATGCTACCCTATGAGTTTCGTGCTAAAGATATTGATGAGCATCAAGAACACAATAATATGGTTGAACACAGTTCAGTTAACGATGAACATCAATACCAAGAAAATGCGGCCGAGCAAAGTTCAACTGACAAAGAGCGTCCGAGTGAAATCCACTCGGGCAATCCGACTAAAATATACTCGGGCAATTCGAGTGAAATATACTCGGGCAATCCGAGTGATGAGGCACCAGATCCAGAAAAAGAGGAAGAGGCGTTGGAGAACTATTCAGAAGTGGGGCAATGTATTGTTCCGATGGTGCAACCATCTTCTCCTTCCAACGTCTTCACAAAGGTACACCTAGCAGATAGTTTACTCAATTTTCGATTCGGTCAAAATCATATTGTTGATGCACCCGTTAGTAAGATTCTAATTAATTTTGAAAGACCAATTGAAATGAGTAATCTATTTGTTAGGAATGATATTGTCACTAATCATGATAGTCAACACATGGTATCATTCATAGAGGCTAACAGTGACAACTTATCAAAACCAAAGTTGTTCTTGTCATGCCAACTGAACTTTGTATTCATATGGACAAATTTGTTTGTTTCGTGCCTGGCTAACATTTGGTCTCGGACGAGATGTATATTCTGTAATTATTTTGGTTGCAGAAACGTAAAGCCAGGTCCAAAGTCCTTCGTAGCCGATTCAAAAGCATTAGGAAAAGAGGATGAAAATCAATGCATAGCCGAGTCGGATGACGCTAAGCCAGCACTGCTCGGTTGTTTTCTTTCAGAGCTAGTATCACAATATCAGTTAATGGACGAGCAGTGTACCTTCAGTCCGGGCATAGTTGATCACATCGTTGGTGCATCGTCGACTAATCCTATTATAATTGATCATGATGTCGAGCCATCAGGACAAGAACAAATTCAATGTTTGTTTGAAGAGAATATCGAAGACAACAATGTGATTCATCAAGCCGCACAATCGAGACGATTGAAGTTTGTTGAGGCACGATCATATGAACAATCGGATCAGATTGGTTTTGATGGCGATCAAATGTTGACTCGGCTATCTCAAGCCGATTCACCTAAAGGTCAACAGGTACAGACCAATGATGATGGGGTCAAGTCTTCGAGCAAGGATATGGTTAAAAAGTGCATCAACAACAATCTTGAAGATGGGAATTCCATCAAAGCTACAATGGCGACATCTAGCACTGGGGGGCAACAAGAAAATTCAAAGACCGATGCACGCATAGTTAAAGAAAGCAAAGGCAATGGTAAGCACAAAGGTAAAAGGCCGAAAGTCACTTTCGCGCAGTTATTAGAAAAATATCAGAAGATAAGTGAGGCAAAGAGTACTTATCGGCCGAGTGAAAAAAAAGCATCAAAGTCACCCCTAAGGCATAAATTTGAGGACTGAGATTGGCAAAGGAAGAAGTTGAGCAAACAGACTCCATATCCTCCTTTTGGGCCACCAATGCCGATGTCATGGATACCTCCCCATGCTGTCTATTATTCAGATCAATCATGGAACAAGTATAAATCAAGGGCACACCTTCCATCATATTCTAAACCACATCACCAAAATTATGCAGCTCCGAGAGGATCATCATTTGTTCAACAACCACATGTGAAAGACCGACTCAACCAAAAAGAATCGGTCTGGGGGTCAGCAAAGAAGATGGACATGGTCAAGCAAGTATACCGAGTAAAAAAGGATGGCCGCAAGTGTGCTGTTTCAGATCCGACTCCGGACGACAAAAAGCCAGCCGGGTCTACGTTAGCTACTAATGGAAAGGAAGTGAAGCGGGTAACTTTCAAGGACCCAATCATCGAGTCTGGACAGGCCAAGCTAGAAGTGCCAAAGGTCAGGAAAGAGTTTCTAGTGCACAAAACAAAATCACAGCCGGGATGCTCACTCGGCTTATCACATTGGCAAGAAAGAAAGCTGAAGCGGCTCAGGGCCAAAGAGTTGGAGAAGAGGAATATGGCATGGGTCCCCAAGGGAAGCCGTCAAGGCGAGAATGATGTGCCAACTCCTGTTGTGAAGCCAGCAGGAGTAAGGGAGGACAAGCGTGAAGCCGGTAGGCGAAAACAACGATTTTCATGTCACTATACGAGACTCCAAACGGTGCATCATCCATGTTCTGCAACCGTCGCATCAGAGTTTGTGCCCAACAATATATCCCCAGCTGAAATATCTAATTTATTTCGGCTATTCACACTTTGGTGGACAGATTTTCAAGCTCCTTTGAGATGAGAATGCATGGCCTATATTTTCATATCGCCTTGAGAGTTCATTGTCTTGGCAAAATAGGGCGTCTGGTTAACGGTGTTCCTCATGTTTATCTTGTACTCCTATAGCCGATGCTCAGTGTTTGCCAATACCAGCGAGGCCGACTTAATTATTTATTCGGCCACTGATCAAGGGTTTAGTGCATAAAAGCTCTAACTCATGATGATAGTTATCTGCCGGATCCATGTTAGGAGACAGATGATGTTCGGCGGGGGCTTGACGGTGTACTTTGGTCAACAATGAGTTGAGTCACCGAACAGTTGTCAGTATTCCTTTGAGGTGCATGGTTATAATTGCTCGCCAAGACGACTTGGCGATGTATCGTCGAGCAGTTCTAATATATCCAAGGAGTACCTGGACAAAGTAAGGTTAGAATTGACACGAGAAATTTGTGTGGAGGCCTTTGTGACATCCAATGATTGTTCTCAGACGACTATCATCCGAAGAAGTTCTACTCAAGCAGCAACAAGCCCGAGCATATGGCCGATAACAATTATCGTCCTCAGCATACACAGCTGATGGAGTGTTGACATCGTGCTTAAACAATACCCGAGGCAAAGTATTTTCTGGCACGCAAGCTCTGCCAGAAAACAGGGGGGCATGTGTTGACACCCAATTTTGGCAAGATACAGATTGCAATGAAGATGGTCTCGAGTGAACAGGTTTTCAGCATGAAAAGATTCACGTCGCCGAGTGGAACCACTTTGATGTTTCGGTTGTATTCATTCGACTTTATCTTACGGACTGAAACTATACTCCGAGTGGCATAATTCAATGTTCCGAGTGGTTTTTGGCCAATCACGTCTTCAAGATGACCTCGGATGAAGGAGCACTCTTAAAGAATTGTCTTCGTCTCGTCGAGGCAATCAATTTTAATATATAAATCATCTCAATCCGAGTTCATATGCAAAAGTTAGAGGCAATACACTGCAGACCGAACCTCAATGGAAATATGGCGCGAGGTGCCAGACACTTGTCTGATAGGTTGCGCGAGTAATTCGGCCATCAAGGCGGCCTTGAATCGAAAAACCTTCAACACGAAGAAGTTTTGTCTCGTCGAGAGGGTCGTTTTTCATATAAAATTTGTCTTAATCCGAGGTCATATGCAACCTGGAGAGGCAAATCAAGATGAGACTGTGTTTTCAGTCGGGAAATCCGAGTGAAAAATTTACCATCCGAGTGAAAACCTACCGATCGAGTAAAAGGTCGAGTGAAAAACTTATCGATCGAGTAAAAGATTGGCTTCTGAGTGAAAATGTAGTAATCCGAGTGAAATTATCATCCGAGTGAAGTTATTCCGAGTGAAAAGATTACCGTCGGAATGAAAACTTGACGTTCGAGTAAGATATTACCTTCCGAGCGAAATATAGTCATCCGAGTGAAAGATTGTCTTCCGAGTGAAATTATAGTCATCCGAGTGAAAGATTGTCTTCCGAGTGAAAGACTCTAACATCCGAGTGAAAAGGTCCAGTCGGACGAAAAACTCTAATATCTGAGTGGATGAGTTCGGATCCAAGTGAAACTGAAGATGTGCCCGAAAGGTAATCCAGATGACCTCGGATGGAAAAGTGATCAACACGAAAGTTGTGTACATTGTCAAAAAGGTGAATTTTGGTTTTGGAGTCATTATCATATGAGATAGTATACGGCCTGTAAGTTCACTACGAGACTCGGACAATCCAGTCTGTTACATGACCGAGTCCGACTGGATATTAAAGATGGCTTCGTGGAATATTCAAGATGGTCTTATCTGGAAAAGTGTTCAACATAAGAATTGTTCGTCTCGTCGAGGCGCACAAGTTTCATATTTGGGCCATCTTGATCGGAGGTCATATGCAAGTTCGGCGGCCCGCGCAAAGAGGAAGACAGAAGTTGGGCCAGATTCAGACTGAATCCGAGTTGGAATAGAACTAGGACTCTAGGACGTGAATTGATGTAATTTTTTGTAAGGAAAGCCTAGATGAATCCTTTGCTTGTAAGGAAAGTCCAGTCGCCTCTTATATATGTTGGGGGTGATGGCCGATTGAACAACACCAATCGAATAAACACATCTACTACTTTTTCATGTTCATCTACTTTTTATCTATCCCTTGTATCTTTCTTCTCGTTCTTCGCTAGTTCTTCATGCCAGAGGGCTGCGGAATCACAAGGCTCTAGGGGCGAGCGAATCGACCTGGAGCAGCCCATAGCCGCCGCGAACCCTGACGGGGTCCCTCCCGGGTAAGCGGGGCTTCGGGTCTACAAAAGCGTCTGCCGGTTGTCCTGCGTATCGCGCTGCCGGTCAGACCTCCTTCGACGCGAGCTGCGGTGCATCACCCCCGGCGTCGAGGGTACACGGTAACGTGTTTGTGTGTGAACACTTTTATTTTTGTTACGATGATTCTCCATTTCACTCTGAAATTCTTTAAACTTTTCAAATGTTTCAGACTTGTGTTTCATCAAGTAGATATACCCATATCTGCTCAAATCATCTGTGAAGGTCAGAAAATAACGATACCTGCCGCGGGCCTCAACACTCATCGGACTGCATACATCAGTATGTATTATTTCCAATAAGTCAGTTTCTCGCTCCATTGTTCTGGAGAACGGAGTCTTAGTCATCTTGCCCATAAGGCATGGTTCGCAAGCATCAATTGATTCATAATCAAGTGATTCCAAAAGCCCATCAGCATGGAGTTTCTTCATGCGCTTTACACCAATATGACCTAAACGGCAGTGCTACAAATAAGTTGCACTATCATTATTAACTTTCCATATTTTGGCTTCAATATTATGAAAATGTGTATCACCATGATCGAGTTCCAACAAACCATTTTCATTAGGTGTATGACCATAGAAGGTTTTATTCATGTAAATAGAACAACAATTATTCTCTAACTTAAATGAATAAATGTTTTGCAATAAGCATGATCAAATCATATTCATGCTCAACGCAAACACCAAATAATATTTATTTTGGTTTAACACTAATCCTGAAAGTATAGGGAGTGTGCGATGATGATCATATCAATCTTGGAACCACTTCCAACACACATCGTCACTTCACCCTTAACTAGTTTCTGTTCATTCTGCAAATCCCGTTTCGAGTTACTACTCTTAGCAACTGAACTAGTATCAAATACTGAGGGGTTGCTATAAACACTAGTAAAGTACACATCAATAACATGTATATCAAATATACCTATGTTCACTTTACCATCCTTCTTATCTGCCAATTCTTGGGTAGTTCCGCTTCCAGTGACCAGTTCCTTTGCAGTAGAAGCACTCAGTTTCAGGCTTAGGTCCAGACTTGGGTTTTTCACTTGGGCAACAACTTGCTTGCCGTTCTTCTTGAAGTTCCCCTTTCTTCCCTTTGTCCCTTTACTTGAAACTAGTGGTTTTTTTACCATCAACACTTGATGTTTTTCTTGATTTCTACCTTCGTCGATTTCAGCATCACGAAGAGCTTGGGAATCGTTTACGTTATCCCTTGCATATTATAGTTCATCACGAAGTTCTACTAACTTGGTGATGGTGACTAGAGAATTCTGTCAATCACTATTTTATCTGGAAGATTAACTCCCACTTGCTTCAAGCGATTGTAGTACCCAGACAATCTGAGCACATGCTCACTGCTTGAGCTATTCTCCTCCATCTTTTAGCTATAGAACTTTTTGGAGACTTCATATCTCTCAACTCGGGTATTTGCTTGAAATATTAACTTCAACTCCTGGAACATCTCATATGGTCCATGACGTTCAAAACGTCTTTGAAGTCCCGATTCTAAGCCGTTTAAGCATGGTGCACTAAACTATCAAGTAGTTATCATATTGAGCTAGCCAAACATTCATAACATCTGCATCTGCTCCTGCAATTGGTTTGTTACCTAGCGGTGCATCAAGAACATAATTCTTCTGTGCAGCAATGAGGATAAACCTCAGATCACGGATCCAATCCGCATCATTGCTACTAACATCTTTCAACTTAGTTTTCTCTAGGAACATATCAAAAATAAAACAGAGGAGCTAAACACGAGCTATTGATCTACAACATAGATATGCTAATACTACTAGGACTAAGTTCATGATAAATTAAAGTTCAATTAATCATATTACTTAAGAACTCCCACTTAGATAGACATCCCTCTAATCATCTAAGTGATCACGTGATCCATATCAACTAAACCATAACCGATCATCACGTGAAATGGAGTAGCTTTCAATGGTGAACATCACTATGTTGATCATATCTACTATATGATTCACGCTCGACCTTTCGGTCTCAGTGTTCTGAGGCCATATCTGCATATGCTAGGTTCGTCAAGTTTAACCTGAGTATTCTACGTGTGCAAAATTGGCTTGCACCCGTTGTAGATGGACGTAGAGCTTATCACACCCGATCATCATGTGGTGTCTAGGCACGACGAACTTTGGCAACGGTGCATACTCAGGGAGAACACTTTTATCTTGAAATTTAGTGAGAGATCATCTTATAATGCTACCGTCAAGCAAAGCAAGATAAGATGCATAAAAGATAAACATCACATGCAATCAATATAAGTGATATGATATGGTCATCATCATCTCGTGCTTGTGATCTCCATCTCCGAAGCACCGTCATGATCACCATTGTCACCGGCGCGACACCTTGATCTCCATCGTAGCATCATTGTCGTCTCGCCAATCTTATGCTTCTACGACTATTGCTACCGCTTAGTGATAAAGTAAAGCATTACAGGGTGATTGCATTGCATACAATAAAGCAACAACCATATGGCTCCTGCCAGTTGCCGATAACTCGGTTACAAAACATGATCATCTCATACAATAAAATTTAGCATCATGTCTTGACCATATCACATCACAACATGCCCTGCAAAAACAAGTTAGACGTCCTCTACTTTGTTGTTGCAAGTTTTACGTGGCTGCTACTGGGCTTAGCAAGAACCATTCTTACCTACGCATCAAAACCACAACGATAGTTCATCAAGTTGGTGTTGTTTTAACCTTCGCAAGGACCGGGCGTAGCCACACTCGGTTCAACTAAAGTTGGAGAAACTGACACCCGCCAGCCACCTGTGTGCAAAGCACGTCGGTAGAACCAGTCTCGCGTAAGCGTACGCGTAATGTTGGTTCGGGCCGCTTCATCCAACAATACCGTCGAACCAAAGTATGACATGTTGGTAAGCGGTATGACTTGTATCGCCCACAACTCACTTGTGTTCTACTAGTGCATATAACATCTACGCATAAAACCTGGCTCGGATGCCACTACTGGGGAACGTAGTAATTTCAAAAAAATTCCTACGCACACGTAGGATCATGGTGATGCATAGCAACAAGAGGGGAGAGTGTTGTCTACATACCCTCGTAGACAGTTCGTGGAAGCATTATATCAACACGGTTGATGTAGTTGTACGTCTTCATGATCCGACTGATCCAAGTACCGAAAGCACGACACCTCCGAGTTCTGCACACGTTCAGCTCGGTGACGTCCTCGCCTTCTCGATCCAGCAAGAGGGGCAAAGTAGTAGATGAGTTCCGGCAGCACGACGACGTGGTGACGGTGTTGGTGAAGAACAATCTCCGCAGGGCTTCGCCTAAGCACTACGAAAACTATGACGGAGGATAAACTAGAGGGGATGGGGTTGCCGGCACACGGCTTGGTGTTTCTTGATGTGTCTTTGGTGCTAGCCCTCCTCCTCTATTTATATGTTGAGCCCTGGGGTCGAAACTTGGAGCAAAAGCCTCCTCAAAGTCGGTTTTGCCCGAAAGGCAAGAGTCCCACTTGGACTCCAGGACCAAACGCCACAATCCTTGGCGTCTGGCCTAGACACCATGGGCCTCGGCGTCTGGCCCAGGGCCAGACGTCAGGGTCTCCGGCGTTTGGCCCCCTGGCCTCCGCAAAATTCCTTTTGCACCGACTTATAGCCCCATGGGCCTGACCCCTTGGCCAAACCGTATCATCCAATATATGAATATTTACCTCCAGACCATTCCGGAGCTCCTCGTCATGTCCGTGATCTCATCCGGGATTCCGAACAACATTCGGTCACCAACATACATAACTCATATAACACTATATCGTCAACGAACGTTAAGTGTGCGGACCCTACGGGTTCGAGAACTATGTAGACATGACCGAGACACCTCTCTGGTCAATAACCAATAGCGGGACCTGGATGCCCATATTGGCTCCTACATATTCTACGAGGATCTTTATCGGTCAGACCGCATAACAACATACGTTGTTCCCTTTATCATCGGTATGTTACTTGCCCGAGATTTGATCGTCGGTATCTCAATACCTAGTTCAATCTCCTTATCGGCAAGTCTCTTTACTCGTTCCGTAATACATCATCCCACAACTAACTCATTAGTTGCAATGCTTGCAAGGCTTAAGTGATGTGCATTACTGAGAGGGCCCAAAGATACCTCTCCGACAATCGGAGTGACAAATCCTAATCTCGAAATACGTCAACCCAACAAGTACCTTTGGGGACACCTGTAGAGCACCTTTATAATCACCCAGTTACGTTGTGACTTTTGGTAGCACACAAAGTGTTCCTCCGGTAAATGGGAGTTGCATAATCTCATAGTGATAGGAACATGTATAAGTCATGAAGAAAGCAATAGCAACAAACTAAACGATCAAGTGCTATGCTAACGGAATGGGTCAAGTCAATCACATCATTCTCTAATGATGTGACCCCGTTAATCAAATGACAACTCATGTCTATGGCTAGGAAACTTAACCATATTTGATTCAACAAGCTAGTCAAGTAGAGGCATACTAGCGACACTCTGTTTGTCTATGTATTCACACATGTATTATGTTTCCGGTTAATACAATTCTAGCATGAATAATAAACATTTATCATGAAATAAGGAAATAAATAATAACTTTATTATTGCCTCTAGGGCATATTTCCTTCAAACACCTGCGTAACTGGGTAAAGTTGACATGGTATTATGTCAAAAATCATGTATGGCGGGAGAAATGTAGGCAAAGGAGCTATTAGGAGAAAGATATGATGACTCATGTGCGTTTAATGTGTCCCACACTGGGAGAAAAGTATGGAGTAGCTATTATGCTTTCCTAGTATCGACCGTACACCACGGTCATTAAGCACTCAAAATTCAAGAAAAGAATAAAAGGGGTATTAGGAATGTCGCGTGAACATGCTAAGAAAGGTCTCTAAAGTATGCATGCGAGAAAACCTATGCCTGTTCTTATAGTCAAGGGTAATGAAACTGTAAACTATGGTGTTCCAAAAGTTGATGAGAAAATATTGAAACAGATATGGTACCATATGCTTCAGCTGTTGGAAGCTCAATATATTACCCTGACATAGCTCACGTATCCGGGTTGTTTTGGCAATGTCCACTCCATATATAGACCACTGGAATGGAGTCAAAGATACCGGTCTCATGCTGAAAGAAATAAGTGCTCTCAAAAGATTGTGAGTACAAAGACATGACTTGTGAAATGTATAGCGAAATCCACAATTGTCGCTAACTTTCACACTTGGAGGTTTTTGTGTGGAAAAGCTCCAAAGAATGAAATAATTATCATCAACGTCCTGATCGGGGGTGCTCAACCCACTATGGGTGACGGGCCCCTGTCACCTGAACTGTATAAAGAGGTGGGGGCCGGCGGCTCGCATCACGAGGTTGGTCGCAACGCCGTACACCCCACCTACGTCCCCTACCGATCTAGGGTTAGTGCAGTGCTGATGGGAAGTGCCACCACCACTTCACCCACTCTCTACCATCACCACCGGCCACCGTCACCACGGCCGGCACCGGGAGCTCCTCGAGCCACAAGAAGAAGGTAATACCTACCACCACTGTTGCCGGAATCCTAGCCTAGCCGATCCACATCATATATCAATGGTATCAGCTAGAGATTGGTTTAAGATTTTCGGTACAGAGAAGAAAAGGAAATCCTCTCCCCCCAAGAACCCTAACCCCAAAATGAAAAGAGGGGAAAGAAAGGCAAAGAAAAATGCGCCGCCGGAAGGCCGCGCCGTTCCTCTCGATCCGGATGCGCATCGGCAAGCCGAGGCGTCGGACGAAGAACCATCGAGCTAGCTCAACGGCTCGCCGGAAATGAAAGGAAAAAGACAAAAAAAGGGGGGTCAGCACCGCGGTCAAATCCCTCGATGGCGGTGCGCTCACCACTAGGGAGGACGCGCGACCGGCGAGGAGGATGGCCACGGGGCAAAGTGGTCGCGCTCCTCTTTCTTTTTCTCTCGCAGAAAGGAAAGGAGGAGCCTCCCTGCGCTTCTCTTGTCTCTCTGTCTCTTTGCCTCTCCTTGAAATGGAGAGGGGAGGGAGAAAGGAAAAGAGGAGGAGGCGCGACGCGGTGGCTTCGGAGCCGTCGCCGGTGGCCGGTCTGCCGCCATCGCGCGCTGGGGAGCAGAGGAGGGCGTAGTCGCGTCCCTCTCTCTCTGCCACAGGAGGCGCATGCTGGATGGAGGAAAGGGGAGGAAGGGAAACAGAAGGTGGCACGGCGCGGTGGCTTCCGCCGCCATCGCCGGCGGCCGGGCCGGGCGGCTAGGGCACTGCCCTTGTTTCCGTCGCGGGAGAGAAAGAGCGTCGATGAGAGAGAGAGAGAGAGAGAGAGAGCTCGAGCAAGGCAGACAGAATGGGGCGAGAGTTCCGCTAGGAGCTCTCTCCTAGGTTTTGTTCAAGCTAAAAGCACGCTGGACCGTCCGATGCAGATCAACGGCCAGGTTAAAACCCTAGCTCCACCCCGAGCCTTTGAGCCGAAAGTTAGATGGGCCGTTGTGCCGCCGGACCAGGCCGCGACCGCTCGCTCGCTGCGGGCCTTTTGGGCCGGGAGGCACTGCCGCGCACTGGGCAGATGCCAGCGCGCCTGCTGCTCTTTTTCCTTTATTTTGTTTGCTTGTCCAGTTTTGGGCAAATCATAATACAGTAAACAGAAAAAGTTTCTGTAAATGAACATAGAAAATTTTCAGAAAAGGAATTGTTCATGAATTTTATAAAGAAAATAATAAAGTTCATGAATTTTATTTAGTGAAAGAAAAGTTTCTGTAAAAAGAAAAAGTTCATGAATTTTCTATTCATGTTTCCGCTGCAAATAAAAATAAAAGCGCTCCTTTAAAATTGGATAGAACTGAAGTAAAAGATTAAATTGTTGCTTCTCTAATGCTTTTTTGAACCAACCGGTTTAAATTGCTTAGAGAGTAAAAGAGTGCAGAATTGTTTCTGCATAGAATCTTGAAAGTTTCCGCTGCAAAGAAAAAGTTTTATCCTCCAATTAAATTGGAATGGGAAAATTTAATTGGAAGAACTGTTCTTAGCAATGGTTTCCCCCATGGGTGAAATAAGATGCAGATAGTTTCCGATATGATAAAAGAAAGATATTTGTTTTAAAGTTAAAAATATGGTATTGTTATTTTCTGACCAACGTTGATGATAACAGTACTATAATTCTGTGAGTCTTATGTTCAAAACTTAAATCTCTGATAATTTTTTTTATCAAAGCGATCAATTTTCAGAGAACAGATAAAGATCAAGAAATGCTCTTGAACTAGAGAAATGTATATTTCTTGTTCACTACAATAAAGTTGATGATGATTATTATTTCTTAGTATAGTTGTTTAATAGAAATACTATCATCACATTGTTTATGAGTAATATGCATTATTTCCATTTCCGCCCAACGATGATATGGAATTAATGTAGAAGGATGATGATGTTTTATTCTAATTCTGCCCAAAGGTGATTTAGAATATAAAAGAAGGTTTTAAAAGTTTCATGTGCATATTTTTTAACCAAACCAACATGGGGTTATTTTTATGCTCATTATTGTTGATTATTGGCTAATTTTTCTTAGACTAAATTTTTTCCATACTTTCATTCGTGAAAGCGAATGGTCGGGTACTTGTGACCCAAAAGATGACCAAGAAAGGTCATAACGTGAGGGAGTATGTTCTCTCTAAAGAATGGCTTTAAAAGGAAAAGAATTATTGGATATTAATCCAAGAAAAGACAAAAGATAGATCATTGAGAGTCTTGGTTGACAAATGTTTTTCATGTACTCTCTATGAAGAAGATTTTTCAGTTAACATGATTTGAGATGAAACAAGCAACATGCGTGTTTAATCTGACCAACGTCGGATCAAGCATGTGTGCCAAAGAGCATTCGGATTTATTTCTGAATTTGATGATTGAATATGCAGTCAAAAGAGCCAATTCTGACATTTATGTCCCTTACAGGGAATTACCCGTATAGCGAGAAAAGATGATTATGATAAAACCGCATGGCGGGAAAAGTCTGGGAAAATACCTGCGTAACTGGGTAAAGTTGACATGGTATTATGTCAAAAATCATGTATGGCGGGAGAAATGTAGGCAAAGGAGCTATCTGGAGAAAGATATGACGACTCATGTGCGTTTAATGTGTCCCACACTGGGAGAAAAGTATGGAGTAGCAATTATCCTTTACTAGTATCGACCGTACACCATGGTCATTAAGCACTCAAAATCCAAGGAGAATAAAAGTTAAAGACGAACCTAAAGATAAAAATGATATGCAAGTGTGACTTGCAAAAGTACTAATGATAAAGAACTCTGTTGAGTTTCTGAAATGGAATGAGGAAAAAGTACTCACATACCAGTTAACAGATAACTTCATTATGTATGAAGTAATCAGATAAATGAAGTAGTAGATAATCAAAGTTTCCTCACTTCACAAGAGTTGTGAATGGTTTTTAGAAATTGTGGCAGAAAAGTTCTTGCCACATTTCGAGGGGGAGAAAGAAATATGAGATATCCATTAATGAAGAATATGATCGTGTGGGGGAGTACGACGGTCATAATAATACCCCTAAAGAAAAGAAATAGTTGTATTCCTGGATCTTTTACAGTTTCGAAAGCAGACTAAGGAATACTAAGACGATGCTTAAAAGTGCCATAAAAAGATAGTTTTAATAGAATAAACCCAAATAATAAAGTTAAAGATACCCCATTTTTAGTGAAGATGGAGTAATCTGAAAGAGCATGGTATGAAAATACCTAAGACTCGAATAGATTGTATCTGGGGGAGCATGTTGTATAACCTATACAACACCTGTTATTAGCTCTACAAGGGAGGAATGAGCAAACATGGATCTTGTGATAAAGGTCCCTGTAAAACCCATTGCCTCTTGGAAATGAAATACTATAGAATTAATTTTCCTCTTGGCAATGATAGAGCAACAACAGCCCCATATGAAAGAAGTGACACATATGAAAGAAGTGACAGTACCTAAGACACAAATCGTCTCAAGGAATGAGAAAATCAGATACTTCTGATTACTATAAAGTTTATGTTAGTGAAATTCAAATGGAGGTTGATCCCACCTCATTTAAAGCGCTCAATCGAGCTTTGAGAAGTGTCTGTTTTGTCTAAATGATAAGGGGCTATATGAGATGAAATAAAATTGGTGAATCCCAATGATGTTTGGGACTCATAAGTAATTTCAAATGGAGCATAAACAGTAGGCTGTAAAGGGTCTACAAGGTCAATGTGTTTCCAAAGGAAGGATTTTGTGCAAAGAAAATGAAAAAATTACAATGATTGTTAGTGGCACATCATGACTGACATCATGATCTGAGTTACATCAGACGAAAGTAAAGAACACAAGGGATACTGCTTCAAGAAGTTTGTTATGGACTAGAGCAAGTCTCTAGACAGTGGCATTTAAAGTTAAAAGAATCAGATGTTATTTTGGGTTAAACAAAATGAGAGGACAATTGAATTCATGCAAAGTTATAGAATGGGAAATTCATTTCCTAATCCTGTTCATGTGGATGACGTCCTACTTGCTAGTGGTCATGTCAATCTACTGCGGGAGAAGAAAAGAAGTTCTTGTTCTCAAAGTTCAAAAGAATGTTCTCGGTAGAGTGTCTCTCGTTATAATTATCGAGATTCACCAAGAAAAGTATAAAAGGGGTATTAGGAATATCGCGTGAGCATGCTAAGAAAGGTCTCTAAAGTATGCATGCGAGAAAACCTAAGTCTGTTCTTATAGTCAAGGGTAATGGAACTGTAAACTATGGTGTTCCAAAAGTTGATGAGAAAAGATTGAAACGGGTATGGTACCATATGCTTTAGCTGTTGGAAGCTCAATATATTACCCTGACATAGCTCACGTATCCGGGTTGTTTTGGCAATGTCCAGTCCATATATAGACCACTGGAATGGAGTCAAAGATATCGGTCTCATGCTGAAAGAAAT
Organism: Triticum dicoccoides; assembly: GCF_002162155.2. Classification (NCBI taxonomy): domain Eukaryota; kingdom Viridiplantae; phylum Streptophyta; class Magnoliopsida; order Poales; family Poaceae; genus Triticum; species Triticum dicoccoides. Next base: position 261,348,315 of record NC_041392.1, read on the forward strand.
AAGTTCTCTCAAAAGATTGTGAGTACAAAGACAGGACTTGTGAAATGTATAGAGAAATCCACAATTATCGCTAAATTTCACACTTGGAGGTTTTTGTGTGGAAAATCTCCAAAGAATGAAACAATTATCATCAATGTGATGAAAAAACATTTTATAGCTTGATATGAGGATGAGGGACAGGCAAAATGGGTAAGAAGACCTGTACCCGGAGTTGATAATGGTTGACAACAGCGATAACCATTTTAAGTTTTTCGCTCCTATGACAACGAGTCAAGTGTTGATGCCAAACACACTGACACAGAGTTATGCGTTGTAAAGGATAAAGTCCGGAATTATGTAGAAATGCTTGAAGCATAAAAGCAACAGACAAGTGTTTGCAGATCTGCTTATTAAAGGCTTACCGCCCAGTATGTTCGGAGAACACACAGTCGACATGGGTTTTATGGTATAGTCTAAGATTTCCGGACAATAAAGGGCCCAAGGTTAAAGAATTTGTTTCAAAAACAGAAAGGTACATTGTGGCTGTCTGATTCTATCGGCAATTGAGCTGTGACGATGAAACATGTTCTATGTACCAATATGTGATGAAACAAATAAACTAGAAAGTATAAGGTTAAAAGTAAAGTTGAGATCAAGGGGGAGAATGTTAGGTTGATCTTTTCCCGATCGAGCCCAACGGCTCGACGGGCCCTTGACCCGCGCCCTCATCGAGGGCGCTGAACCTGTCCATGGTTGATGGGCCCCTGCTGCCGCGCTATATAAAGGGGTGGGGAGCCGGCCGCACGCAACACGAGATTCACCGTGCGTCCAGAACCCCGCCTACATCCCTACCGATCTAGGGTTTAGTGCGATACGACGGGAAGCTCAACCACCGCCGCCACCCACGCACACTCGCACTCACGCCGCTGCCCTTTCACCATGGTGACTGGCACGAGCTCGTCTGGACAAACAGAAGGTAGGACCACCGACGATCTGACCTACTCAATCCGCGAGGTATATCAAACCCTTCAATATTCTGGTTCTTGATGAACATCGGTTTGTCTCAAGCTTTGAATTTGGTCCACGTAGTACTTCTAGCTAGCCATTAATGATGGCACTATCATCGACAGAGCATGTGTACTTACATGTGAGGTTGACAGTGGGCTCCAAAATAATTTTGATGAAACCTAGTTCATCTATCAGGTTAGGCATGGCACGTTTGGGAGTTTCTGTCACAAGAAAATTTGCGTAAGAAAGCAATAATTATATATACTATAGCAGAAGTTTGTTGAAAACATAAAATGGAATATAAAGCTTACCATAAGTTTGTTCTTAATGTTAGGCTTTGTCAAAGTGTGCAGGAGTGGAACATATGGATGATCAGGATACTAAATGTTGTATTCGTTTAGAAACCACTCATTTTCGCTCAATAAACTTAATTGCATGGTCAATGTCTTACCAAGTTTTTGTTCTGCCATATATGCTGGAATTTTTGTCTATTTTGGGCCTAGCCCAATAGCAGTTTCAGAAATTCCTAATAAATCCTAGAGGCCCACTTAGGCCATTTGTGCAAGGCAAGGGATACTACTAAAGTTTAGTCCCACATTGCTGGTTGAGTGGGAGTTGGACCTCCTTATAAGGGAGGTTCTTTCCCCACTTGTACGAGCATGAGAACAAGAGGGATATCCACGCGCGCTCCTCCTCCGCCGCCCGCCTCGTCACGACGCGCCGCGGGTTGCAGGAATGAGCCGAGCCGATATCTAAATTTTTGCCACGCACTACGAGTATACGAAAGGTCACACGGAAGCTGAAAAGATTTTTGCGAAAGTGGAGTTCGAATGCGAACGGTGCAGCCCTTCGGCTGCTGGCTGTTCGCTTCGTTTCTGTCTCTTCGTTTCGCCTCTCGTCGTTGCCCTCTCGCCTCCTTCTCTTGCACCTATAAAAGGGAGGTCGCTCCTCCCAGAGAGACGCACCAGAACCTCTTCCTCTTCTTGCCACAAGTTCCTGAGCACTGCACTGCTGCTACAATCTTCCCCATCCCGGCTTGCGGCGTGCACCGCAGGTAGGGACAATAGGCCTCCGAAACCGCACCTTTTGAGTCCTGTACGGGAGAAGGGTGATAAGGTTTTTGGGGAGCGCTCAGCACGACTACTGGCTGCTTCATCACGGACGATTCGGTCGCCGACGACTACTTCCCCGACGACGACTTCTTCCCCGACGTCCATGATCTCCTCGACGACATGGCAGGCGAGGACACCGACCCCAAGTCCAGCACTTCCACTATGTTGTCCCGTACATGTTCTTTCTCTTTCTGTTAGATGTCATGACACAGTTCTTTGCTCTACTTTCCGTCCTACATGCGTTAGGTTCTACTTCATATATGCAACTTCATCTAGTGTCTGTTCTAGATGTGTTTAGTTCAAGTTCATATATGCAGATGCTCTTTACCTTCTCTCTGTCCGAACGCATGACTTGTTTTATCTCTACTATATTAGTCATGCTTTATCTAGTATTTCTGTTAATAAAATCATTCGGTAAATTGCTCATATTTCCAACAATCCAAAAACCTTATTATAGGCAATTTACCCCAAGTGGTTTTGCTGCTTCCATGAGACCTCCTATGTTTGAGGGTATCCACTATAAGAGGTGGCGCGTGAGAGCAGTCTTATGGTTTCAAAACATGAGTTGCTATGACGCCACTCTAGGCAAACCTGAAGGAGAGCTTGATGCTCAACAGGCACAAGCTTTTTAGAAAATGGATACTCTGTTTAAGGCTGCTCTCTTGAGTGTTCTTGGTGAGAATATAGTTGATGCTTTTGCATCAATTGATAATGGAAAAGATATGTGGGATGCACTCGAGGCCAAGTTTGGGGTCTCGAATGCTGGCACTGAGCTGTACATCATGGATCAATTCTATGATTACAGGATGACTGAAGAGCGCTCCGTGGTTGAGCAAGCTCATGAGATACACTCATTTGCTAGAGAACTTGAGCACTTCAGTTGTATGCTACCGGACAAGTTTGTTGCCGGAGGTATCATCACTAAGCTTCCTCCTTCATGGAGGAACTTTGCTACGTTGCTGAAGCATAAGAGGCAGGAGTTTTCCATCCCAGATCTCATTGGCACTCTTGATGTGGAAGAAAAGGCAAGAGCAAAGGACACACGTGCTCGAGGTATTGAGGGAGGATCTAGTGCCAATGTGGTACAGAAGCAGAACTTCCAGCACCACAAGTTCAAGAACAAGGGAAAGTTTGATGGAAAAGCAAAGTTTGATGGGAAGAACAAGGTTGTGCAACACACGAACTTCAAGAAGAAGAATGGCAAGAAGAAAGGTGCTTGTCATGTGTGCGGGGATCCTGATCATTGGGCTCCTAGTTTCCCTAATCGCTATGACAAGCGTCATCCTGGGAAAGGCGGCAAGACCGCTAATGTTGTCATTGAGACACTGACATGGAGGATGCTGGGTATGGTATATTTCCCACTATTCTTTCAGTATGTCATTCTCCTGATTGGTTGATTGACACGGGTGCTAATGTGCATGTATGCGGTGATATTTCTATGTTTTCGTCTTATCAGACTGCAGGGACTTCAACCGTGCTGATGGGCAACGGTTCAAGTGCTTCTGTTCGTGGTGTTGGCACGGTCGATCTGAAGTTTACTTCGGGGAAGATCGTGCGGCTGAAGAACGTGCATTATGTCCCCTCCGTCAATAAAAATCTTGTTAGCGGATCTCTTCTATGTAGAGATGGCTACAAGCTTGTCTTTGAGTCGAATAAATTTGTAATATCCAAGTATGGAACCTTTGTTGGTAAAGGCTATGAGTCAGGAGGCCTGTTTCGTTTATCCTTATTAGACGTTTTCAATAAAGTTGTTAATCATGTTTGCAACAATAGTGAATCAAATGTGTGGCATTCACGTCTTTGTCATGTTAACTTTGGTTGCATGTCACGACTGGCAAAGTTGAACTTAATCCCTAGTTTCACCACTGTCAAGGGATCTAAGTGTCAAGTGTGGATAAACAACCTCGTAAGTCTCACACGACTGCGGAAACGAGAAATCTTGCACCACTAGAGATCATACTCAGATCTATGTGAAATGAATGGTGTTTTGACAAAAGGTGGAAAGAAATATTTCATGACGTTAATTGACGACTCCAGTAGGTACTGTCGTGTGTATCTTCTGAAATCTAAGGATGAGGCTTTGAACCTTTTCAAGATCTATAAAGCTGAAGTGGAAAACCAACTTGATCGAAAAATCAAGAGGCTTAGGTCCGACCGTGGTGGAGAGTATTTTTCCAATGAGTTTGATGCTTTTTGTGCGGAACATGGTATAATCCATGAGAGGACGCCTCCCTACTCACCTCAGTCAAATGGGGTGGCCGAAAGAAAGAACCGTACTCTAACTGATTTGGTTAATGCCATGTTAGACACATCGGGTCTCTCCAAGGCATGATGGGGGGGCGATATTGACAACATGTCATGTCCTTAACCGAGTCCCCACAAAGAATAAAGAGATAACTCCATTCGAGGAATGGGAGAAGAAAAGGTTAAAACTCTCTTATCTGCGAACATGGGGTTGTTTGGCGAAAGTCAATGCTCCAATTTCAAAGAAGCGGAAGCTTGGACCAAAGACTGTGGATTGTGTTTTCCTGGGATATGCTTTTCATAGCATTGGCTATAGATTCTTGGTTGTAAAATCTGAGGTACCTGACATGCATGTCGGTACGATCATGGAGTCGAATGATGCGACTTTCTTTGAAGATACCTTTCCCATGAAGGATATGGCTACCTCATCTAATCAGGAGATGCCTAGTTCATCGAATCAGGAACCAGTTACAATTACCGAACCTGCCATTTCGATGGAACACTTTGAAAGTCCTATGGAGGAGAACAATGAAGTTCCTACTAGGAGCAAGAGACAGAGGACTGCAAAGTCTTTTGGTGATGATTTTCTTGTGTATCTCATAGATGACACTCCCAGTTCTATTTCAGAGGCCTATGCATCTGAAGATGCTGACTACTGGAAGGAAGCGGTTCGTAGCAAGATGGATTCCATCTTGGCGAATGAAACCTGGGAGATAACTGATCGTCCTTATGGGTGCAAACCTATAGGATGCAAATGGGTATTCAAGAAGAAGCTTAGGCCTGATGGTACTATTGAAAAGTACAAGGCTCGGCTCGTGGCTAAGGGTTATACCCAAAAGGAAGGTGAAGACTTCTTTGATACTTACTCACCTGTGGCTCGACTGACCACTATTTGAGTTCTACTTTCACTAGCTGCCTCACATGGTCTTCTCGTTCATCAAATGGATGTTAAGACTGCTTTCCTAAATGGAGAGTTGGACGAGGAAATTTATATGGAACAACCAGATGGGTTTATACTAGATGGTCAGGAAGGAAAAGTGTGCAAGTTGCTGAAGTCTTTGTATGGACTCAAGCAAGCACCCAAACAGTGGCATGAGAAGTTTGAAAGAACTTTAACAGCTGCAGGCTTTGTTGTAAACGAAGCTGACAAATATGTGTACTATCGCCATGGTGGGGGCGAGTGAGTTATCCTTTGCTTGTATGTCGATGACATACTGATTTTCGGAACAAATCTGAATGTTATTAAGGAGGTCAAAGATTTCCTATCTTGTTGTTTTGAGATGAAGGATTTAGGAGTGGCTGAATTCATCCTGAACATCAAGTTGTTGAGAGACGATGATGGTGGGATTACATTGCTTCAATCTCACTATGTGAAAAAGATCTTGAGTCGCTTTGGCTATAGTGACTGCAAGCCCTCTCCAACACCATATGATGCGAGTGTGTTACTTTGAAAGAATCGAAGAATTGCCAGAGATCAATTGAAATATTCTCAGATTATTGGCTCGCTTATGTACTTAGCAAGTGCTACAAGACCTGACATCTCTTTTGCTGTTAGCAAACTGAGTCGGTTTGTCTCAAAACTAGGAGATGTGCATTGGAAAGCTCTAGAGAGAGTTTTGCATTATTTGAAAGGCACTGCAAATTATGGAATTCACTACACCGGGCATCCAAAGGTGCTTGAAGGATATAGTGACTCAAACTGGATCTCAGATGCTGATGAGATAAAGGCCACGAACGGTTATGTATTCACTCATGGAGGTGGCGCTGTTTCTTGGAAGTCTTGCAAGTAGACCATCTTAACGAGGTCAACAATGGAAGCAGAACTTACAGCACTAGATACAGCTACGGTTGAAGCAGATTGGCTTCGTCGGCTCTTGAATGACTTGCCGGTTGTTGAGAAACCTGTACTGGGTGTCCTTATGAACTGCGACAATCAAACTGTGATCACGAAAGAGAGAAGCTCAAAGGATAACATGAAGTCATCAAGACACGTTCAGAGAAGGTTAAAGTCTGTCAGGAAAATGAAAAACTCCGGAGTTATTGCATTGGATTATATCCAAATGTCTAAAAATCTGGCAAATCCTTTTACTAAAGGTCTATCACGTAATGTGATAGATAATGCATCGAGGGAGATGGGTATGAGACCCACAATATGAGTTGTTCATAGTGATAACCTATTCTTTGTGATCGGAGATCCCGTGAATTAGATGTGGAAGACAAGCTGATGGTCAACTGAGAGGAGAGTATCCTTACTATTCACAATACCACTCCATGAAGATGCAATACTCTCCTAATCTGCATGGCAGGTTATATATCTTAATGTGTTCTAAGTGGCTCATTAAAGCAGAGATGTTATCCTGCAGAACATCTTTTGAAGAACACACCTACATGAGTCTGATTGTCAAACGTCGCAATCTATGAGAGTAGGGTTCTCTCTAGTAAACTCATGAAAGGTCAGGGAGTATGACGTATAAGCTCCACCCGCGGGGAAGACCCACGGTAGCCACATATCGGTCAAGGCTTTACGTGAAGCTAGATTCGCAAAAAACTTGCAGTTCAAGGCTCAGTCCACTGTTCAAGTTGCTTACTAGTGTAGCATAGAGTTCTAGGTGGAAGTTCAACTTAACAGTCTCCACTGCAGTACCGGTATATAAAACAGTGTTTTGGAACCAAAGGCAATTTCTGTGTGCCTCTGGGATTTGGTGGGGGATTGCTGGAATTTTTGTCTATTTTGGGCCTAGCCCAATATCAGTTTCAGAAATTCCTAATAAATCCTAGAGGCCCACTTAGCCCATTTGTGCAAGGCAAGGAATACTACTAAAGTTTAGTCCCACATTGCTAGTTGAGTGGGAGTTGGACCTCCTTATAAGGGAGGTTCTTTCCCCACTTGTACGAGCATGAGAACAAGAGGGATATCCACGCGCGCTCCTCCTCCGCCGCCCGCCTCGCCTCGTCACGACGCGCCGCGCCGCGGGAATGAGCCGAGCCGATATCTAAATTTTTGCCACGCATTATGGGTATACGAAAGGTCACACGAAAGCTGAAAAGATTTTTGCGAAAGTGGAGTTCGAATGCGAACGGTGCAGCCCTTCGGCTGCTGGCTGTTCGCTTCGTCTCTGTCTCTTCGTTTCGCCTCTCGTCGTTGCCCTCTCGCCTCCTTCTCTTGCGCCTATAAAAGGGAGGTCGCTCCTCCCAGAGAGACGCACCAGAACCTCTTCCTCCTCTCGCCACAAGTTCCTGAGCACTGCGCTGCTGCCACAGTCTTCCCCATCCCGGCTTGCGGCGTGCACCGCAAGTCGGGACAGTAGGCCTCCGAAACCGCACCTTTTGAGTCATGTACGGGAGAAGGGTGATAAGGTTTTTGGGGAGCGCTCAGCACGACTACTGGCTACTTCATCACGGACGATCCGGTCGCCGACGACTACTTCCCCGACGTCCACGATCTCCTCGACGACATGGCAGGCAAGGACACCGACCCCAAGTCCAGCACTTCCACTGCTGTTGTCCCGTACGTGTTCTTACTCTTTCTGTTAGATGTCATGACACGGTTCTTTGCTCTACTTTCCGTCCTACATGCGTTAAGTTCTACTTCATATATACAACTTTATCTAGTGTCTGTTCTAGATGTGTTTAGTTCAAGTTCATTGAACATATAAATCACGCTAGGCAACCCGCCCTTCTAGCGCGTTTGCATCGTGCGAGCGATTGGGTTCGCACGATTGCCTGCCGTCTGTACCTTTTACAGCCGTGGCAACTGTTCAGCCGTTCTCTTTGCCGTCTGTACCCACAGGCTCTCAAAGTGTAGTTCATTTTTGTGTTTACTAGATGACCGTTGCGCCAATGGCGCAAAGGCCGAGAGCGAAACAAGTTTTCAAACCATGCAAGTTAGAATATTTATTATTTAGAGACCAACACCTACTTATATTGCCTTGTGAATGTTACTATACTACGGAATTAGGAGTGATAACATGGTGTATTCTTTGATAGCTATTTCCCCCATTCCCTCCTATTTATAGAACTATAATACTTACAAAAGCACATTGGTTAACAGATCACACTTCTACACAAACAAGTAAATGCATAAGATGTTTATATCAGGGAATAACCTTTGCAACGTTAAGTAAAAGGTTTCATATGAGATATATTGATAAGCGGTAACATATGACCAATAAGCATGTGATGTGTTCCACTATTTAGTTTCAATCACAAGAAGTTCCAGGTACCCATCAATTTCATATAAGCATTTTATAATAGAATTTTGGACAGTCTCAAAAAATGTGCACCACTAATTAACACATGCAACCATTCTTACATAGCGAAGGCAAAGCTTCAATTACTTTCAGTAGCTTGAAACTCAGAAACTCAGAAAGCATAATTTGTTATCAGTCCTGTACAAGGCTCATTTAATTTTGAAACCTTCTTATGCTTGAAACCATCAATGTAGAAACTGAAACATCACTGTGCACAGAGGTTATCGTTCTACTGAGTCACCGGACGAATAAACACATATCACCATGATCAAGGCCTCGACCAAGTGACATGTCTTTTAGAAAATATATGTAGAATCTCCCGTCGTCGGACTTAGTCCCCCGAAATGCGGAGACCTAGAGACATAAAAACAAATTAGCACCACATAGTTAATGACAGAGAACCTATCAATGAAATTCCATCTAAGCCACCGAAATTTACCGGTTGCGCCAATGACTCAAGTACCTAATTTAAAACAATATTTATCTGCTTAGCATTTGGTACCGACATTTTTTCCAGAGAATAACATCACAAGTTTTAGGATGCCTTTTCTAATTGAAGACGTAAAATCCCCGCTTACATCATGGACTATAACAGTGTCCCTTTGACTAATATATATGTAATAATATTAATGTATGAACATGTATATCATACCAGTGTGCCTCTGCTAGTTAACTACCCTTTATTATAAGTGTGCAACAAGCATTACCCTTTGCATATATAAATAGTAAGCAGGCGATCTGTTGGATTCTATAACCCATATATTAAAAATAAAATCCTTTATCGTAAGTAGCTACCATTGGTTTGGACATACGTAAACAATAAGCAGGTGGTATACACTGAATTCTGGAACACCCGCATTAATTATCTGTGCACTTAGCCTTCCCTTATCAGCAAGCAGCAAATATTCTCTCAAAGAAGTAATCTCATGTATTGCAAAAAGCTAAGATAACTGGGCACATCCCACACACGTTGATATTAACCAACATGCACATATTTGTCCTAAAGCAGTAAGCATGAAGCAAACCAATCATAAGCACTAACAGAAAAAACCTTCTCATGTCTCCCAACAGTTCAAAAAACCTTCAGGAATGCCTACTAATTAGCAAGGCCATGTTCTAGCGTACAAAAAAATTATTTCCATCCAGTATATAATGCAGAAGCAAGTATTCTCTGGAAGGATATATATATTCATATATACCAAATAGACATAGTATAAGTTCCAACGATAATGTCATACCTATAGCAGAGACATAGCCTCAAGAAACGTTGTCCATAGTAAAAAAAACCATTGCAGCAGAAACCAGAAGACAACATCAGTGTGGTTCGCAAGAAGAGGAAGCCATTCTGTTCATGCCTAGCACAACAGCAAATTGAAGAGAACCTACATTACACGGCATAAAATCCTGTTAAGAAGAAAATCTAATGTGATATGTAACTATATGGATACACTCGAGTTGTTATAATTACTTAGGAATTTTGAATGGAAAATTTAAGAAAATAATTCAAATTATTGCTTTTCCTATAGGGGCCCTATAACCAGAATATAGCTGCACAGAAGATCATCAGGTAAAAAAACTTTAGTAGATTCATGAAAAGCAAATGCCAAGATAAAAGGTCTGACATAACTGTCCAGATTTTGTATCAACCAGTCATATATATACAAGCATTTTACCTCTATAAACAACATTCTAATGGTGGAGTAATCAATCTAAACAATTTTAAATTAAAAACAAAATATCTAAAGACTAAGCTCTAGTTCATGTATTTTAGAGAAGTTCAGTTCGGCGAAACTACGGAAGCAAAGGTCTGAAGATATGATACACGTCGAACTATGTATTTCCATCAGCCTAAAAATTCTGAGAATTACATGGTACCGATACACGTCGAACTCTGTTAAAGCAGTACAGTTACAAGGCCAGAAAGACGGTTCAAGTAACGATGCAGGGTGCTGAACAGACCTGCTTCAACTTCTTCAGAGAATCTTCTACATCTGCTAGCTTCTCTGAAACTGTTTTCTCAAGATCAGAAGAGTAACCTTTTCCTTCTTCCATGTTTCAGAGGTAGTATTTGAGTGTGAGCAAAGTGCCTTCCACACAGAAGAACTGTTGAAAAGACAAGTAACAGCAAGATCTTTCCTACACAAGCAACAACAAAGAATTGTTGAGAGTATCGTCAAATTTAAAATTTCTGAGCTTTTATGACAAATTTTGACCCAAAAAAAGTTATCGGAATTTTTAAAATTTTCACAGATCATCAACCATACCAGGTGTAGCAATCTGGGTAATTTTCACAAATATACCTACCAAATGTACTAACCTGGGAAATTTTACACAAAAAATATGAATAATTCCTAGAAGGAAGGCAGTGGTAAGCGAATAAATTTCAGTTCAAATCGGCATTGTTCCAAATACCGGCCAGTTAATTGGCATCTCGGTCAGTTAATCGCTACTCGGTTGGTCAACGAATTCGCCTATTTATCCCTACTCAGCACCCGGCCAATATGGTACCAATTACCGATATCCTGAATGTTGCAAATCGGGTATCTAAACTATTCTCTCAGCAGTATAATTGCATTCTTATAGAAAAGAAAGCAAGTAAAAAGTAGGAGGTACTTTCTAGAAAGCAGCAAGATTGAAGTATACACTGATTTATTTGTAAGATGTGTCTTTATTATATTCAGCATATAACATGGTTGACAACAATAGGGGGTAGAAATAAGTATTGCTAGAGCTTTGAACAAAAGCTAATCACTATAGCTCTGTATTGTTGCATGTTGTTATCTGAATTCAGTAAATCTACTATGCTTGTGCTCTTTAGGAAACATCTCCAAAGATTTGCAGCAATTTCAGTATAACATCTCCAGGTTTTTGAAGTCATGTTCATTATTATTCTTTCGTATAGAGTTGTTTACTAATTTCAGTTCTTCTTGAAACATCACATATCACTGGCTACTGCTTCTTTTCCAAAATGGGGAATGCGGCAAAAATACATAGCCTAAAATTACATAATACAACCTTGATCGACAGTTTGCAAGAAGAACTTCAGAAAAGAAGGGAATATTAAGAAAAAAAGAAACAGAGAAATATTGTAATGGTTACGAAGTTGTCTTTCTGAATGTGATCAGCCCTTCTAAGGTAATATTGCAATATGCAAGGTGCACAACACCTTGTAAGTTGCAGAAACACATATAGGGATCTTAAAAAAACTCAAACCTTCGAAGCACTGTCACTATCTAAATACTAAATTCTAATTCTTGGGAACTTAGAAAGATAAAATCAGTGCTGACATGCTAGTGGAGAGCATAGTGAACACAATAGTGCTTAAGAAATTTGTCTGCGATCTTCTCTAGATATGGTTATAACATCACCTTGCATGAATACATCATGGCATAGTTGAGGGCATTGGACAATCTCTACATGCACTGGGTGGTCTATTTAATATTCTTAAAGGATCCATGTCAAAAGATAAGATTTGACGGTATAAGTAGAAGAACACATGTGTAGTTATTGACAGAAACAGAGAAGTAACTATAATCCAAACAATGCTTCAGCAAGAAAACCTACTTGCTCTTAACTGGACAGCAGTCATTGCTCGCGAAGTGTTGTTGGCCATCTGAAGAGCAGGTGTAGGAGAGAGACGAGTGGCGGCCTAATTTTGGCTGTCATAAGGGTCGGGATCCGCCTCCCTTAGCTTCTTCACATCAAGGACTGGCCTGAACTTATTTGGGTGTCGGTACCCTGACTCTTGGAATGTAACAAAGGATCAATGGATTAGTAACAAAACTAACTGATTGTAGCTTGCATACGTTATATGTACTCACTATTTTACTGAGACATATCAACACTATAATGTAGAAAATGCATGCAGATCAACATAACTGCACAAAAACCACCCATGCATGACACTGAAAATTGCACGAGAGGCTAGAGCTATTTTGTGCTGATCGAAACAATATATATTCAAGGAAATCTGTATTTATACATGGATAATATCTAACTTGAAAGGCCAAATTAGATTTAGGACATCAAACTATGGCCTGTTTGAGAACACCAAACTAAACTCCTGCCTGTTCAATTCAGAAGACGAAAAAGCTTCAGCTGGTACAACATCAAAGCGATTTTTGCAGAGTTAGAGAATTTCATTGTCGTGAATTAGTGGACAGCGAGATTTAGGCATTTTTTCCATTGGAATTAACGGCACTCTTTAATCCTCACGGTCATCCAGATGTATATAGTACATACTAATCTAGCATACAACTGTATGGCCCAGCTTGAATCACATGGGATGATGAAATACATAGGCTATGGATATGACGAACCTGAAAAAGATAGGCAAATAACACAAATGATTACCTGCAAGCTGCATCGTCATTCATACTTGACCACTTAAATCTTGGAGGCCGTCGTCCATGCTGATGCTTGGCCCTTGCCATCTAAGCCGTCTCTATCTTGGATGGCCGACATGGAGAAAGGGGCTGGAGGAAGAAGATGGAGAAGCCGTGGATCCGAGGCCTAGATTGGGGACGAATTAGCCTTCCTATATTAGACACCAATTCATTGACTAAAAAGAAAGTGGCGAGAGAAATCCATAACTGATGGATAGTACAGAATGGGATGAAATCATATGTCCCCAGCAAAGCATCTCCATAGAAGAGGTAAAGAGAGTGGGGCGGGGGCAGATGGCCATCGCTCCCGCTCCCGTGGTCTCGACCGCCACCTATTTAGGCTATTGCAGCCCGCATCGCTCGATTTCGCTGCGTCCCTTCTTCCTCCTTCAGACCACGGCCAGGCAGAGAGAGATCGAGGAGATGGATGACGAGGGTAGCCAAACCCTAGCCACATGAGCTCCTTCCTCCTCCACGGCCAACACAGCATGGCCAGCTGCTGCTCCCCTCCTCCTGCCGAGTCTGGATCGAGGCCGCGCTCGTGGAGGCAGAGCACGGGACGACCGCATCTGGGCCACCACGCGACACGGACGAGGCGCGGCTGGCTGTTGCCCCCTCCTGCCGAGCCGCTCCTCTGCTCGAGCTCAAGGTGGCTATGGCGACGAGGCGGAGAACAAGGGTTGGAGGTCGCCGGTGGCCAGTGAGGGCGAGGCGAGGCCCTGGCGCGGCGGTAGCGGGAGAGGAGGCGGCGGCGGGGGTCGCGAGGGAGCGGAAGGAATCGAGGATGACGTGAGAGGGGCTGACGAGGGAGATATTTTCATCTTCGTGGCTAATTCAATCGCACCGAAACAAGGCGAAACCACCTCATGAGGTCCACCCGCCATCGACTCTTGAAGCAGCCCCCAACGTAAAAAAAGACCAACGGCTGACCAGACGCCAACAGTAAAAAAAAACACTGTTACTGCTCGAGTAACTCCATCGTGTGGTCAAAGACATCGTGCGCGCTCGATGCCTCCAGAACGGCGGGTTGTCTAGCGTCATTTATCTTTCCCTTTTTTTTTTTTTTTACTAATAAAGCAAATAGTGCTTCTGGTCGTCCGTCAAAAAAATACCCTTAAAGTTGCTATAAATTACCCGCTGTGCCACTCATAAGTCAAGAAAACGATTCAATTTTTTGGAAGTCATCGTCGCGCACAGGAGTTTATAAAATAAATACCCCGCGCATGTCACAGACGCTCTACCAGCTCAGTGGTTGAAGCATATCTTCTCCACCGCGCAGACCCGGGTTCGATCCCCAGGGTCGTCCTATTTCCTCTACCTTTTTGTCAAGCACCTCCTCCCTCCCACATACGCGTTCATGGGCCGGCCCGTGGGGCGTGACGCCCCTATTCTGTTTTCATTTCGTTTTTTCTTTTCTCATTTCTGTTTTTGTTTTTCCTTCTTTAAATTAATTCGAGATTTTCAAATTACAAAAGGTTGCAAGTTTTGAGAAAAATATTCGAGAAATCATAGAATGTTTATGAATTCAAAAAATGTGTGAGAACTCATAAATTTTCCGCAGTTTTCATTTTTTTGGTGATTCGCAAAACTGTTCGCAGATTATAAAAAAATCACAATTTTTCAAAATTTGTTCCCCAATTATAAAAAAAGTTTATCGATACAAAAAAGGTTTGCTAACTCAAAAAATGTTCATCAATTCAAAAAATATGCATGCATTTCAAAAAATGTTCGTCTGAACAAAACAAATGTTCATGAATTCGAAAACAATTCATGCATTTCAAAAAATGTTCGTCTGAACAAAACAAATGTTCATGCATTTAAAAAATGCCCAAAATTTTAAAACAAATGTTTCTCGATTAGAAAAAATGTTCGTCGATTCAAAAGTCTTTCATGTCTAGGATTTGGGTAGTTTTTGGAAAGTCTTTTTATGTCTAGGCGCTAGGAGTAGTTTGTGGTCCATGAAATTTGTTTTTAAAGTTTTAAACAATCTCTAGCGCGCGTGCCATGCAGTGCCAAGCTCATTGCCTTGGGATTTACCACGTCAAATGCATTGCGATCACATGCATATCGTGTACATCATCAACGAGGGTGTGGGAAGAAAGATAAGTGAAAACATGGTGAGCCACCATGTGAAAATAAAGAACACTCATAATTTGGGGTATTGAGTCATACTTATTTGGCTGGCGTGTAACTTTTTTGTCTCCCGTTGCAACGCACGGGCATGTTTGCTAGTATGTTCAATTGGGTGAAAGGTGAAAGAAGGATAAGCGTTGCGAGCAGCACGGTGAAAACCTAATCGCCAATCCCCTTCCGTCCTCGCATCTCGCCCACTTTCTCCTCCCTTCGCCGCCGCCTCCTCTCCTCGCCTCTTCCCATGCTCTACACCACCACCACCACCACCACCACCACCACCACGCCCCTGCTCCTACACCGCCTCGCCGCCGGCCGTCTCTGCGCCTGTTCGTCTGCCCCCTCGGAAGGCACCGAGTTGCGGCCAGCCCGTGCTCAGCCTCCGCCCATGCGCTCGAGAAGAAGAGAGGGGCAGCCGCAGGGTAGGAGCAGCCACAACAGTCGCCAGTGCTGCCTCATCTACCGCCCTTCACGCCACCATCCATCCACCCGGTGAACTGGAGAGGCAGATGATGAGCGTCGCCTCGTATCTTGGGGCTGGATCCCGATTCTGCCGCTCCACGGCATGCCGTCCGCCTTTT
The DNA here is from genome assembly GCF_002162155.2 of Triticum dicoccoides. Taxonomy (NCBI): domain Eukaryota; kingdom Viridiplantae; phylum Streptophyta; class Magnoliopsida; order Poales; family Poaceae; genus Triticum; species Triticum dicoccoides. Next base: position 261,364,004 of record NC_041392.1, read on the forward strand.
CCTCCACCTTGTGTGGCTGCTCTGGTCAACCTCTTCCTCATCGTAGGTGCTCAACAGGAGAAGCGCGAGCAGCCGGTGCAGCCGAGAGTTCGCCTGGTTGCAGCTCGACTTCAGGTCCCTTCTCTTCTTACTGATTTATTCCTCCCCCTTTCTTCCAGTCCCCTGCTCCGAGAGCTTCTCATTTTGTTTGTACAAATTTAGTTTCTCCGTGTCTACAAGTTGTTTGATGAAAATCCAAAAAGGCTAACAGGGGAGGATTAATCTATGTTAGTCATGTGATTTGATTTTTCTGTAATTTAGTTCCAGTAAAAGATAACAAGTTGAGTAGTTGCATTTTAAGTATTGAAGGAGATCAGGATGCTTTAATTTCTATTTACCTCATGGCCTTTATTGTACAATAATCATAGTCGAGAAGATTATCTCATTTCTTTTGGATGATTTGGTTTAGTAGGCTATTACGCATGTTGGAATGAATTAGCAAGTATAGAAATGAAAACCTGTAGCTCCTTCCTGATTAGGTCGGGTTAAATGCTTCCCAATGCAAATGATCTAAGGAAAAAGGAAAATATGTAACCATTTTGTGTTGGTTCATAGAGTGGGTTACTGCTAAACCCGATGAGTAGTAGTCATTATTTACTTCTGTAAATTGAAATCCATTTGTCTGTTATTATGTGTAGGCATAAAGTTGGATCTTGGATGCTTGGCATCGCCTTACTATGTTGTTTTCCTATTTATTTTATTTATTGTGCTTGCCTGTTTTGTACTATAATGTACTGGGAGGTGAGAAGAAGAGTTTGAACTATATATTTTCTTTTCAGGTATACTAGAAGCTGATGAGTCTCCAATTCGTTGTTGTTCTTAATGATATGAAAGTGCAACCGTGTTTTTTGCTACAAGCTGATGCATAATACTTTGCTTGCAGCCAACATCAGCCTTTGTTGCTGTTACTGTCCCATTTTGAGAACCAAAGAAATACTGCCTTTCAGCTAGATGTGTGTTAGGTGAATGCTGCAGGCCATTTTGTTCATTGGCCCGGCATGATTTGGATTGCATCACCTACAGAGGTAGGTTTCATCACCTCATGGATTATTTAATTTCAGCTTCATTTGCAATTGTATACCAATTGCTTGATGAAATTTTCAAATGTCCACTTTTTTTGGTTGTAGGTCTGTGTGATTGATGAGCTGGCTTAGGAAGGCACAGTCGATTATTATTGCCTATTTCTCCATTGAAAGCTGCTGCTACTTTCATCTTGGAAGGTACTTGTGTGTACAATGGATACTTTTATTGTGATTTTTCTTCTTTGTCATGGAGAGTTTGAAACTACTATACATATTAGTCTTTTGCGATTTCACTTTCCTAAGCTCGAGCCGCAGCGTTGGTCCACGACGCCGGCACCATCGTCGTCCGTAGTAAGAGTGTGGGCTACAGAGACGTCCGGCTCCGTCCGGCTCTCGCGCCACTGTCTGTCCACCCGAGAGGTCAGTCCTCGCGTCCTAGCCTCCATCCTCTCTTGCTGTCACACACACCCTCTCCTCCATCCTCACGCATGCCCTCAACAGAAGAGAAGATGGAGCCGGCACGTGTTGCTGGTTCAGTTAAAAGAAGAAGGGCCTTTGTTGCCTGGAAAGCACTGCCGAGTCTTGCTGCCATGTTTTCCTCTGTTCTTCTAAATGGTTCATTCTGTCCAAAGAAATAATAAGTTGTGTACGGTATTAGTTCAAACTATCCAAAGAAAATGCTTATTTAGTGCATTCTGACCAAGGCTGGCATGTATACAGGGTTGGGGGCCATTTTACTTGGTCATCCATTTCCTTAAGTAAAAGCTGCTCTTTTCTGTCAGATATTTGCTGTGTGGATGACCGATCATGCAACTATATAGTAAGATAGTGTTCTTGTTTTCTGTGACTGTATAAATGACGAAATAAATTAGTAACTAAGTGATTCATTCTGACGTTTTAGTAAAATACACCATGTATGTCCTGTAAGTAAGTTAGGCTTCAATGCGATATCGATTTTTTGTATTAGAATCTGATATTTTATCTGCATGTGTAGCACTCAAATTACGTTTTTCATTTCTGTTTTCTTTTCATTTAAGATGTTACTTTGAGTTGCTAAAGTTGATGTTTCTCATTTCCAGTAGGATATGCATTTGATCCAGTCCATGTCTTGGTCTCTTTTTGAAGTGTGTTTAGCCATGTTCTTCCTACATGTGTTCAATCCATCGGTAGCTAGCGGATGTTGTGCTGTGACAAAGGTTTGCTACCTTCCTCTTCTACTCCGTTTGGTTTTATGGGCAATTCTTACAATAATATGTCCTTGCTCTGTTTGGCTGTGACATGTGAATCTGATGCTTACCAACTTGAGATATGCAGCTATTGTCTTTCTTATACTGGTCCATTATGTGATTTTTTATTAATTTCTTTGTATGGACTACAACTTTTGAATAGCATTTCCCAGTTCATTACTTTCCAGTTTTCGAATATCTATTGACACCAACAATCTAGCATTTTCTACAACAAACTTACAAGGATCAGCTGTTCATCTCTAAATTAAATGGAGAATAATTATTTTTACTTCAGAGCTGCAAGACCTTTTTTTTGCTTGGAATATATGGTTTAATCTAAGACTGAATAAAAGATTTTTTTCTCTTCTTTAAGAAGTGCCATGTATTACCTGTTTACCGAAAGGAATTCATCTTCTGGCTTTCACTAGACATTGATTGCTATTTATGCTTCTTTAGCAGTGAGATCAGTCAGACACCAATAGAAATGATTCTGACCTTTCATCTCCCCAATTTTTATCGTGTTTTCTAGGTGCACTCCAGGAAAAAATTATTCTGCAAAGAATCTTTATCAACAAAGCGCATAGGGAAGATTGTCAGTGTCAGCGACCAATTATTTTGTTCAGCAGGTGTTCCCTTCAAATGAGGCTCCAGCAAGGGGATGCTAGCAGATATCAACCGGTTGGTTGAATGTGTGCACATTCTGTAAAGTCAACTTAAAGCTTCAGCAAGTGTGTTCATTGTCCTCTCCATTTCAAACAAACCATCAGCTGGTTCTTTAATATTTTATTACTTAATCATACTGTAGAATTTGTTTCTTGGTGATCTAAAACTTATAGCCATTAAGGGAAGCCCTTGGTTTGTATTAGGTACTTGTGCCATTGGGTGGAACTGTATGAAAAATAGTGAGAGAATGCTGGTAGAAATTAGCAGTAATGTAATTACATAGAGAGAAGGTACTCACATGTCACATCATATTTCCCCATGCTCCTCTTCAATTGCAACAACTATTGAATTTAGTTTTAGTTCAAGCATCTTTTTTATGCTGTCAACAGTGTGTCAGTTGGTGCAAAAGAAATCACCCTAAGAAACCGAGATCCGCTAATATGTATTCTGTAACAACACTCAAGTCCTTGAAATAAATAAGATGATAATTTATTTAAACATGAAAGGATATTACCTACTTTAAATTCTCTGATATAATGGTCAACATTGATGGCGTAAACATTCGCTCATGGATAGTTTCAACAGAATTGTTTTGAGCTGCAAAGTAAATGGATAGAGCATCAAACCAGGCAAACTGCAAGTGCAAAATCTCCATGCAATAAATTTCATCATACAAGCAATTGAAATAAGTCAGACATTGCAGGCAAGATATAGACTTTCCCCAATGCTTCTCAACAAAAACAACAATTGGTTTTCCTTTCTTGGCTGCCCTATCCGCGGGTGCCATAGCATTGTATAGGATGTCCATAAATCCTACTCAGAACTAAACTGGAAGCCACCTTGACCCTACCTAACCAGAAGGTGCAGCTATCATCGTGAATCTCTAAGTGAGAAGTAATCTCTAAGCGATAAGTGATTCAGACGGCCACGCATGATTTGGAAGAAAAAATTTCAGTCAATCGCAGACTAACAAACCTTACCTCCCACCACCACAAGGCACAAGAACGTTCACAACAAGCACAGACAGAATGTAAACAGTAAAGGGAGACGAACAAACCGGATCCATCAGGACACATGGAAGATAGCCACCGAGCGAAGCCGAAGAAGCGCCACGCCGTCCCCAAATCGTCTCTCCCTTTGTACAGAGCCGCCACGCCGCGCACACCAGGTTGGGCCAGATGAAGACCACCGCTCCTTCCTCTGACCAACAACAACGGCCTGCAAATCACAACCAGACCCTACTCACAAAAACGACTAACAACAAAAACAATATCACCACCAAAACCCAATGACTGAATCGAAAGATGCCACCAGGCCCACCACAACCTACTGACCAAATTGAAACATCCCAATGAATGCCACAACATCACCACACAACAGCGGCGGATAAGTGAACCGCAGCCAGCAGCGACGGAGACCACCCGGACAGACAAGCCGCGCACTCTCGCACCCACCGGCCACGCTGCAGCAAGCCGCAGCAAACCCCAGCCCGGCGCAAACCAAATCCCTCCCCAACAGACCCCTTCTCCTCTGTAGACAGCATTGTTCAGGCAATGGAGCGACACGTGCTGGGTGCCATCCTCCTAGCCACCATGCCACCTCCAGGAGAAACATGGACCACTCGTTTCACAGTGACCGACAGCCGGGGCCTATCACACCAACCGCTGAAAGAAAGGGCCAAAGAAATGGGCCAGCTCACTTGGGAGGCTAAAAAAACTTGGGCCGCGCTTGGATTCCAATTTTCTAGCGGTTTACACGTGTAACATATACACCCTAAAACTAGCTCAAAAAAATACACCCTAAAATTGGCTGGATTTGTTACTCAAAAGAAAAAAAATGAAACCGACTTGATTTTATTCACCTGATTGGTTAGTCATTTTTGAAATGTATTTTTTTATTTCTATTTTGGATGCACTATTCAACACGTCGGTTTTGGACGAGTTGTAGCGTGGTCAGACGAGATGCCCCGTATGCGCGTTGCCGCGGCAGTGCCGGATGCGCGCCACCACGGCCGCCCCATACGCGTCGTCGCCACCATGCCGGAGTTGCGCCACCACGCGTGGTGCCGCTGCGGTGACACAGATGCGCATTGTCGCTGCAGCGTGGGAGGAGGTCCTCAGAAAGGCGCGTGCCACCCTCCCTCCTCATCTCCCCCGTGCCCTCCTCCTGATTCGTTGAAGTGCTTCCCGTGACCGTGACGGCCAACATCCGTCACCGTCAATGTGCTCCGACGGCCATCTATGGGAGGGGGTCTTGGACTACAACGGCTGGACACCGATTCGAAGCCAGGGCTAGCCATCAGCCGGTCATCATGGTCCCGCTAGCGCAGCAAGAAGGAATGGTGTGAAGCAGAGGCTTCTGTGCGGGTGCTGCCTGGTTGTCTGTATGTTCTATCAAAGCAGGGGATATAGCCTGACAAAAGGCACCCCTTAAAATACTGGCTTGTTTTCTGGGATGGTAAAACACACCTGTATATTTTGACAGGCTTATCTGGTTACCAGGCTTCCAATGGGGGGCATGGGAGGAACGTCAAAATTGAAGTCGTAAATCCAATTCGCTGCGTGAATTGTTCCCAGGAGTTTTAATCCAGGGAACTTAGTGATTTAGGTGATTTTTTTACATGAAGGTTGAAGATAGTTAGTGAGGAAGACCTTTATGTTGGCTACATATGAACTTAGTGCTAATCTATTCGGCTCTTTTTTAGTGCTTTACATATAATTTTTACTAGCTTCATTCCAGAATCAACTGAAGACAACGATCTTAACCGTACTCTCATAAGAAATATATGTTGCAACACACCTTGACGAAACGCTTTACAATCCAAAGACATTACAGCAGGATCAACGTCCGAAGACAACAATCTAAACCATACTCTGTCGCAGATAAGATATGTTGCATACCATCTCAACGATAAGACTGTACAATTAGAAGATATTCTAAAACAAACATATAGGTATTATTGGGGGTTCGATGATGATATGGGAAGGTATTTCTGCTTTGGCAATGGCAGCCCACCAAACACACCTACCATGAAGAGATGCTTAGACGATGAATGACTCTACCTGATGTTCATGCGTACCCCCCCCCCCCGCC